>NC_051395.1:47849768-47852268 GCF_015228065.2 Penaeus monodon | reverse complement strand
TAATGTTGCTGTTTTAGCTTCTAGGGTTGCTGGTTCTGTCTATTTCTTTTGGAGTTTCAGTTTCAGGTCGTGTTTCATTGTATATTTTGACTTTGCGAAGCTAAGACGAAAGGTTGGAGCAGTGGTTCTTAACCAGGGGGGCTTCAGTATTTTCCAAAGGGGGGGGGGGGGTGCGAGCCCTTGAAAAAAAAGGCAGTAATTTTTCTAATTATCTTTGTTATTCTTTTAACGAGGGAATGGTCACATAATGGAAATTTTGATTATAATGCCACTCATTAAAAAGACTAACAACATACTAATAATTTTCTTTATAATCTGGGAGGGAATTTTATTTAAAGATGCAAGGGGGGCGTGGAGGGAGGGGCAAATGCCTATAGGGGGGCGTGGTAGTTAAAAGGTTAAGAACCACTGGGTTAGAGAGAAGGAGTAAGCGCCAGAAAAAAAACACCCGACGATTAACAGAGAGAGAGTTTTATCAATTGTTATGATAATGATGGTGACTGTAATAGTAAAAACACCTGCAATATTCACAGCATCAATGAAAGATGATTTTGCAAAAACAACATGACAAAAGAACAATATACTTGTTTCTGATACTTTGATAGTGGTTATGATTATATATTATTGTCTCGCCTTTTTTCATGGTCATTATTATTTTTTTTTCTTGCACATTTATCAAAATGCAACGAAGGAAATAGTCACGCATAACATGCATAATCTCTCTCTCTCTCTCTCTCTCTCTCTCTCTCTCTCTCTCTTATCTATATCTTTCTATATCTATCTCTATATCCATCTACCTATGTTTATCCTTTTGTTACACAGATTCACGTATGTACACAGAGATAATAATTAAAGCAAAAGCAATATTCACTAAAATAACCATGAATTCCACGCTCCTCTTTTCACATCAAAGCAACCCAAAACTATCTCTCGTGTCCATCTCTCTCTCTACCTTTACACAATAGAAACCACTTCACTAGTATTATATATGACATCACCTAAGGACATCTTGCAACATTTCAAAAGACCGATTGAGCTACCAACTGCAATAAGTGTTTGTCTCCTCCGCTCTTCAGTACTATAGTTTTGCTTGAAATAATACTACTAAAAGCATAGAAGTCATATTGCCTTTTTTCAGCCTGGTATAACATCATTAGTTGTTTCATTAGAATCGTCTTGGTTGAATGAATTCTCATTATGCTGATAGGGTGAACCTCTGATTATGTTTATGCTGGTTTAGTCTTTTTCATTAAAAGTTTTCGAAATGATAACAATACGTATAAATTCACTGCTCGTGTTATCCTTTTGCGAAAAGATTTTTTTTGGGGGAATAGTCCTATTGCAATAAACAAATAAATAAATAAATAAATAAATAAATAAATACTTCTGATTGTATTAAACTGAATAAAACTTAATCATATATATAATAAGATTATTGTATACAAGTTGTAAATCAACAGACAGATAAATAAATACTTCTGCTTGTATTAAACTGAATAATACTTGATCATATATATAATAAAATTATTGTATATGAGTTGTAAATAGATAGATACATAAATACTTCTGCTTGTATGAAAATTAATAACACTTAATAATATATATAACAAAATGATTGTATATGACTTTGAGAGAGAGAAAAACAACAACAACAAAGGGGAGGGATATGCTAAGGATAAACTAAAACTAAAGCTAAAATTATATACGAGAGGTTAATTGCAGAGCCATCTAAACCCCACTACAATTAAGAGGCAAAAAATCTCGTAGAAGTGATGTAGATGCATTAGGATAATTCCTGGTTTTCTAGCAAGACAAGAGTTGTACTGATACAATGGGTAACTGAGGTGTTATATGTGGGGAGTACGAGTGTGTGTTTTTGTTAGTGTGTGTGTGTGTGTGTGATCGTGTGTGTGTGTGTGTGTTGTATGTTTGTTAGTGTGTGTGTGTGTGTGTGTGTGTGTGTGTGTGTGTGTGTGTGTTGTGTTTGTGTTTGTGTGTGTGAGTGTGTGTGTGTGTGTGTGCGTTGCATGTTTGTTAGTGTGTGTGTGCGTGTGCGTGTGCGCGTGTAAGTGTTGCATGTTTGTTAGTGTGTGTGCATATTAGTAATGAAGAATATAGTAGTGATTTTAAAAACAATGATACTTATAAAAATAATAGTAATAAATAAAAACATATATAAAAATAGATTCGATATGAAAGTCAACGAAAAGGAAAGAAAAAGAGACATAAATACATCAAACATAAATATACCGGAATGACAGAAAAAGATGAAAGAGGAAGATAAGGAACCGAAAAAAAGACAAATGAAAAAGGAAAGAAGAAGCAGAAAAAGAATTTCAAAAAATGAAAAAGAATAAAGGAAGGAATAAAAAAAGAAAAAAGAAACTTCAAAAGAAAAATAAGAAAAAGGTACTAAAAAGAAAAGAAGAAAACAAGGAACTTCAAAACAAAAGACAAGAAAAAAAACAATTAAAAACAAGAAAAATCGAAAAACAAAACA
>NC_051395.1:47834768-47842268 GCF_015228065.2 Penaeus monodon | reverse complement strand
TTTTTCGCCTTGTTTTACTTTCAATTTTTACTGTATCCTCCCGTCCTTCTTGTGTTCAAAGTTATAAAGACATCTTTGTCTAACTTCACCCTTCCTTTCATATAGTTAAACATCATTATCATGTCACTTCTTTTTCTTCTTTCTTCCAATGTGGACTCCATACCGCTGAGCTATACTCAAGACGACGTCTTGTAATAGCTGTAATGATCTTCTTTACTATATCTTCGTCCATATACACGAATGTCTCTTCTTGTTTGCAATCAGCCCTAGCAATTCATGGATCTTGATCTTGTTTACATGATCATTAGGGCTTAAGTTCCTGTTTCTGATTATTCCGAAGTCTTTTTCTTTATCTGATGGGTTTAATATTACGTTTTTATTGGCTTTCTCAGAACCCGACTATATGGCATTTATTGGTGTTGAATTCCATTTTCCAAGTACAACTCCACATGAATATGTTCTCGATGTCACCTTGAAAGCATGAGACATCGTCTTTTATCTTTTTTTGAATTTCGCGTCGTCTGCAAACATATTTAGATAACAACCTGGGCTTCTGTTTGACCCTAAATCATTAATGAAAATAGTAAACATAATCGGCGCCAAAGACCGATCCTTTCGGTACTCCGCTAGTTACTCGTCGCCATGTAAAGTGCTTCCCTCTAATTATGGTTCTCATATGTTTTTCATGAAGTCTTCCATCCGTTCGAGGAGTTTACCCTTCACTCCAATTGGCGTGTTAATTTCCAAAATAGTCTTCTATGAGTCACTTTATCAAATGCCTTCATAAAGTCTAAGTATAAGGGAGAGGGTTTTGTTCGCCGTTCTTATATAAAGGTGTAACATTGGCGAGTTTTCAATCTTTTGGTAGTTTTCCTTGTCTCACTGAATTTTCGAATATTAACAATAATGGAGTATATAACTCTTCGGCACGTCCCCTCAGAACCCAGTTAGATATCTCATGTGGGCCTTGTATGACTCTTTCAGTAAATCATTTATTACTTCTTTTTGAGTGTAATATTTTGGATATTCCGATTTACGTTTGTACGTTTACTTATCATTTCAAAGTATGGGTCCTGAACAAACACTGACAAAAATTTCTCATTAAGGATTTCACACATTTTGCTCGTCCTTAGTCTAAACGTTGTTATTGTCTTCGATGGCGCTAATTTGATCTCTACTTTTAGCCTTACTGTTCATGTAGTAAGGAAGAGTTTTGGTTGATTTGTACATTTATTGATTATATCCTTTTCAAAGTCCTATTTTGCCTCCCTAATGGTATGGATATACTCATGTCTTTTTACTTTAAATCTTTCATGTGCTGCCTTGAGATCTATGTCTTCTGATCCTTTTCCAAAGGAGCTGTTTTCTTTTATTTTCTTGCTTTTATCACTGAACCCCTTTTGGCCATTTCTTGCTTCAGTTTTGAATCTTGATACAAAATTCTCTACTCTTTTTGATAGACTTCGCAAAATTTAGAATATTGCATATCAAGTCTTTCTTCGTTCAGGGGTATTTCCCAGTTTATGCCATCAAAGAAATCTTTAAGGCTTCTATAATTACCTCTTGTAATTTTATTTTCTTACATACGATGAGACTGTCCAGTAGCAGACAGTATTTATTAATTACTAAACATTTTTTTAGAGGAGGGCAATACTCCCTAATGTCATCTCTATTCTTTGTAAATATTAGGTCAAGTATAGACCTAATATTTACAAAATATGATCTATTACATTTTGGAAGTGAAAATTCATTTATGACTTCTAGTAATTTCTCATTCCACGAATCTGGCTGAGCCTTGCATCCAGACTACTAGCAATATCCACAAACCCAATAAAATAAATGAGTTCCCCTTTCCCTCAGTCCATCTTAGATAAGAAGAAAACGGAGACTTTTCGAAGAGCGCCTGATTAGGTACTCCAGGGAAAGGTTAAAACGAAAAACAAGGTCATTATGCCATCTCAACCTCCTCCTTTGAATTTTGTAATCTCGTATAGCATTCCCTCTGCTTCCTGGGCTGGCGTTCTTGTTAACGAATATAAATAATCTAATAGAATTGTCATGGTGCTATCAATGTTCTGTTTTCCTCTCTCTCTCTCTCTCTATCTCTCTCTCTATCTATCTATCTATCTCTATCTATTTATCTCTATCTATCTATCTATCTACTTCTCTCTCTCTCTCTCTATCTATCTCTATCTATCTATCTATCTACTTCTCTCTGTCTATCTATCTATCTTCTCCTCTCTCTCACCCTCTCTCTTCTCATCTCTCTCTTCTTCTATCTACTCTCTCTCATCTCATCTCCTCTCTCTCTCCCTCCTCTCTCTCTTCTCTCTCTCTCTTCTCTTCTATCCTCCTCTCTCTCTCCCCTCTCTCTCCTCCTCTCTCTCTTCTCTTCTATCTATATCTATCTATCTGTCTATCTATTTATCTATGTATCATCTATCTATTTCTCTCTCTCTCTCTTCTCTCTCCTCTCTCTCTCTCTCTCTCTCTCTCTCTCTCTCTCTCTCTCTCTCTCAACAGTGAAATTCTATGGACCTATATGCTGTATTATTACATTCGACGGTTTTTTTTTTCCCATCGCCTAAGGAAATTAAAGTAGAAAGTAGGCTATTGTTGATCTTATTTCTGCTTACATGGTTATTTGAAAGGAAAAGAATAACAACAACAATGTTCAATACCCTAAGCAATAAAGTAATCGCAAGAAAAGAAATTATATACGAAAAAAAAATTAATTATGTATATATGGAACAAATCCATAAGAAATGATATCTGATATAGGACATTGACTATGATAAAAGGACACGTAGTTTGACACGTAATGAGACAGATAACCAATATCAGGTTATTCACTCGTATTTTGATATGCCAATTTAATCAGCAAGGTTTTGAAGTTATGCAAGTGTAATTTGTCATAAATTAATGTCTGTAGTGAATAAGAGAAAAGATTATATGAAAAGAAGAAAGGAAAACGGAGAATTACTGCATTTATTTCATTTATTTATTTATTTATTTATTTATTTATTATTTATTCATTTATTTATGTTTTTATTATAATTATCATTATTATTATTATTATTATATTGAGTCTGCTTGTCTGTTTGTTCGTACATGCTTGTGTATGGGCGGGTAAAATACATCTAAAAATACGATATTTCTATGTATCGATGTGTCTTTTGTCTCAGTGAAAACAAACACAAAAGAAAAACGGTTTCAATCTTTTCAGTGAAAGAAAAAAAAAGAAAAGAAAGCACAGCTCTTAGAAGACGAAAAAAAAGATGATAATAATGATATGAATAACACTTAGTGCGTTAACACTCGCGAACAATAAAAAGAACTAACTCCTTGCCTTGATGTCAAACGGCCAAGGAATTTTAATAAACAGAAAGTCATTTCTATGGAAATAAATTGTTTACTTTAGGTTTAGACCAGTTCAAAAAATCTCTTGAGACATTAAAAAGAAATTATTCTAGTGAGAGTTAGACCTGTTAAAGCTTCAGCCTTTGTGTTAAATAAAGGTTAAAATTTTGATATTTTAATTCTTTATCTATTTATTTATCTATTTTTGTCTTTTGAAAAAAAATAACATAAATTGTGATAGATTACCAAAGCCTGAAGGTAATCAAATTAATCATCCAAAATTTACTTTTCCCTAACTCTTAGACTCGCACCA
Organism: Penaeus monodon; assembly: GCF_015228065.2. Taxonomy (NCBI): domain Eukaryota; kingdom Metazoa; phylum Arthropoda; class Malacostraca; order Decapoda; family Penaeidae; genus Penaeus; species Penaeus monodon. The sequence goes on along the minus strand of NC_051395.1, from coordinate 47,838,595 downwards.
AAAGTCAATATCAAAATCAAAAAAAGCAACTAATAACTTAAATTGGGAAAAACGATGAAGGTAAATTAAATTCATCACCAAGAAAGACATTGCGAGAACATTATTAATGATGTACTCTCCTCCTTTGTTGCAGTTTCACTAATTATCGTAACATCAGAGAGGATGAGGCTAAGTTTGGCCATCAAAGTCGCTCTCCCTCTTATGATCTGAGGTGTTAGGCCAAAAAAAAAAAAAAAAAAAAAAAATCTGGCAACACGTACGTATTCATTTTGATTTTGGTTATGACTTGGAGGTCAGAAAGGCTATGATGATCATATTCACGACTGTAGAGTACCTATAGTCGTGTTTCTCCCTATAGTATTTCCCAAAATAGTATTACCTTTTGGATGAGGAACCCCCAATTTCTCTTGTGATTCTGGTACCTTGCGGAAGCTCGGTGGCTAGCCGTTTAACCTGCTTAAGCAATGGGAATTTCCATAATCTACGAAAAACGAGCCTTGTGCCACTTGCGCTGTCGATTAGACTTCAAACAGAAATCTTTATTTTTGTAGCGTCATTTAATGCCACCATGACTTAAATACACATTAAATAAAAAAAAAATATATTGGATGCTACCGTGCAGGTATTCAGGGAATCTCAGTATCACTTATACGATACTGTGGTAACACTAACTCTCCGCTTTCCACTTCCTCATGTTAATACTAACTGGGAAGTATTGAACACAAAATATGGAGAATGTATTTATTATTTATATATTGCGTATTTATTTGCGTATGTATCTGACGATTTGAGGATTTATATGTAAGAAGAACAATTTAGAAACGTTTGTGAAGAATGTCCTGTGAAGTGAATCCTGTTAATGTAATTTAGTCTGTGTGTTTACTAATCATGAAGCACACACTGATATAGAAGAAACTGATGAATATTTTAAGAAAATCACGAAATGGCGGTCCGAAAGACAAAGAAATATAATTTATACTATAATAAAACCCTTTTTTTGTACAGTACAGTTACAATTACTCTTTGTGAAAGAATTTAGTCAACAAAAATATATATATATCTTTCACGCACCACTGTGAGACATCATCTTGTACAGCTGTCGATCAGTCTGGTTTCTGATATAAATTTTTCGCTTTCACTGACAACTATTATTTAATGTTCGTAACTTATCAACCATTGTCAGACAAACGTTAAAAAAAAACATTTAACGATAACTGAAACAAGCTCATGTGCATCATTTATCCATTTAGCTGTTCCATTAACAATAACAACATAACTACAACATAACTGCAAGTTATTCAAGAGCAGGGAGGAAGGAAAAAGCGTGTCCTTCAGTCGAAACAGAACCACATTCTCGCTTTGCTTCATAGCAGTGTGATGTTTACAAGTCATAGAAGTGTCTAAAATGAACATTATTTAAGTTAATGAAACACACACACACATACATCACACACACACACATACAACAAACTACAACATACTAAGTATTAGGTATAGTGTAATAATAGTATATATATATATAATATATATACATTATATATATATATATATATTAATATAATTATAAAATAATTATTATTATACATACATACATATGTACATATATGAAAATATGAAAATATATTATATATATAATATTGTACATATACATTTACATGGAATTTACATACATACATGCATCTATAATAGTAGTTAGATCGATAGACACACATCACATATATACGAATATATATAATATATATATATTTTATATATATAATAATATAATGATCTATATATATATATAATACATATACATAATATATATATATATTTTATATATATAATATATATATATAATATATATATATATATATACCTACATCATATAGACCAATTTAACCAAATCCGCAGAATCTGTTTCAGGCATCAACTAATCAACTTGCACAAGGACAAGTTCGAATCATTGCAGAGACTTAACTTCGTGATTTGCAACAAAGGGGAAAACATCCTCTCTCTCTCTGCCGACCTGCAAGGGGCTTATAATGTCGCCTGATTTGGAAAAGGTTAATTGCCTCGCTCTGCCGGATATACCTGCTCTAGTGGTAAAAAGGGGGAGGGGCGTGAGGGCGAGATTGCAAGAGAGAAGGGAAGTCTAGGGTCCATTGCATTTTTTTTTTTTTTTTTTTTTTTTGGAGGGGGTGTTCTGTGTTGGGTCAAGATGGTGATGTAGTCGATTTAATTAATTTTATTTCTCTATCCTTCTCCCCATCATCACCAACCTCATCTTCACCATTATCACCATCGTCAATATGATAATCATTGTCATCATTATCCTCATCATCATCAGCATCATTATCACCATCGCCAATATGATAATTGTCATCATCATCATCATCATCATCATCATCATATTAATCACCATCACCACAACACACCAACATTAGACTGACAATCAGATAATGTTGCGAATTTGGCATTATAGTTGCCAAGGCAATGTTGCAATATATATTTTTTTTTTCTTTTTCTTTTTTTTTTTTGCCAAAGCGAAAGCGTAGAGATTTAGAATAATTTGCTGGAAATGATACCGAGGAATGAGACTTGTATACAGATGATGCAATAGCATGATGTTGCATGTTTAAACTAAGCTACGTATACTGACTTGGGGTTCGCCGTTAATCATGTGACTATTATGTTGTCTATTATTAATTCATTCATTTGCTATAGATCGACATCGTATTCATAGTGTTTATATAGTACGTCCAATAAAAAAGAACAACAGGCAACTCAACTGCACCCCAGAGTGTCCGAATCGTCGAGTTGCTCTTTTTTTCTAATTACGTGACTTAATACTTGTATATATATATATATATATATATATATATATATATATATATATATATATATATATATATATATATATACGGATTTCTAAATCTAAGCTGCTATATTTCTCATTCCTTTTTTATTAAAATTTACAGTCTTCAAGACCATATTATTATTTATCTTTTTTTTTTCTGAAGCACTTTGGCGAATCGGAGGACGCCAGACCTTGGGGTGAGTTGCCAGATTTTCCATTCCTGAAACTGGACGGAGGATAGTAGTCTCCCAAGATAATGAGAGGCAGCAGGAGGGGGAGTAGAAGGCGGAGAAGCAGAAAAAGGGAGAAGTAATAACGGAGGGAAGAAGGGAAGGAGAGAAAGGAATGGAGTACGATGTGATTTCTCTTCGATAGATGATCAGAAAGTCTGTAATAAGGAAGTGGATTCATTTCAGTGATAATAATTATTACTGATAATCAGACTAGTAAAGATAAATGATGATAAATGGATTTCCGGAATAACGATAATAGCAAAGATTAGAGTGACAGAGGTGATATGAACTGTTGCAACTGTATAGTTCTTGTAGTAAAAATATTATCAATTATATCAACGTAATCTTGAAGACAAAAATATCTCGCGAATGATGCATATGATAAGATAACCGTAATTCATATTTTTACAAGCATTGAAAGACGTCATGACTCCGACCACGTAATTAAAATTTATGCAATATGTTAATCGTACTGCAAAACAAATGCATGTGTAATACTCACTCGTAAAAGCAGATGATCAAGAGTCATTATTGTTTTGTGTTATTTATACATATTTTATTACTTTGATATTACGTTGTGTGTGTGTGTGTGTGTGTGTGTGTGTGTGTGTGTGTGTGTGTGTGTGTGTGTGTGTGTGTGTGTGTGTGTGTGTGTGTGTGTGTGTGTTTGTGTGTGTGTGTGCGACTGCGTGTGCGTGTGCGAGTGCGAGTGCGTGTGCATGTGCGTGCGGGTGTGCTTTCTTTATTTGTTTGCT
>NC_051395.1:47822268-47824768 GCF_015228065.2 Penaeus monodon | reverse complement strand
CGAGGCGACTTCAAGGGTGACCTAACTTGGCTGGTCGTCTCATTCTCATGCGTTGTCCTGGTGCATCTTCGTGGCTGCTCGTCCCTGTCATCCTCATCCTCCTGGTCCTCAGTGTAATCTGTCCGTCTTCTATGCCCACACGTCCTCGAAAGTTTCACACAGGTCATCCTTGACTTCGGATTCGCCTAGACTTCCTCGTAGTCCTCGTCCAGGCCTAACTCGGCGGCGTCCTCGTCCACACGTCCTCACAGATCTCGTCCAGGTCCTTCTCGGCGGCATGCTCGTCCTCGTCCTCGTAATCTTCATCTGGACCACGGGCGTCAGGGCAGGGGCGTCCTCTTCGGCATCTCGGGGTGGCTGATACCTGCACTAACGAGTTCCTGGAGTTGACCAGATCTGCGAGCGTCCGCCAGGCGTCGCCCATGCACAGCATCCTGGGGCGACTGGTACCTGAGCTGGTGAGTTCCTGGTCCTTCGCTGAATTTACGGGTGTCTCGGTAGGCAGCGCTCATCCACTACATCATGGGACGGTTTTACACCTGCTCCGACAAACATCCTGGTCCGCGGGCCTATGGCATTCATTCGATGACGTCCTTCCCACGGCATCCTAAGGTGACCGGTTCTGCAGCAGGATCCTGGTGTGACATCCATTAATAGTGGAATCTGCTTGAGCTGGTGTGACATCCATTAATCAAGAAGACCGGCCGGGCAGCTGTTGACCGCCTGGGTCATGACCTCAACTCACGGTGATAACAAGAAATGCTAAGAGGGGGTAGCCGCGGAGTAAGAGCTGTGTTCCCACGCCCTAGGGTGGAAGCGACCAGAAATACCCGAAAGAGTCAGTCAGAGTCCGTTCCTTGAACCGCGAATACCTTCCCCCTTAGCCGGTAGGAGCCTGACGCCGCCTCCGCCACGTCTACCACGTCAAGATCCATTCTAATCAACCTGTCTGTTCCCTCAATAAAGCTGAGAAACAGACACTGAGTTTTCCTCTGGACCTGCCAGATAATATAGTGGTATTCTAGTATAATTCAAATTAGAGACCATTATATATATATATATATATATATATATATATATATATATATATATATATATATATAATATATACAGAGAGAGAGAGGAGAGAGAGAGGAGAGAGAGAGAAGAGGAGGAGAGGAGAGAGAGAGAGAGAGAGAGAGAGAGAGAGAGAGAGAGAGAGAGAGAGAGAGAGAGGAGAGAGAGAGAGAGAGAGAGAGAGAGAGAGAGAGAGAGAGAGAGAGAGAGAGAGAACTACAACACACAAAAAAAAAGTAAAATGAAAGAGAAAGCAAGAAAACAGAGAGAAGCCACGAAACGAGGCGATACAAGAGGCAAAAAGTAGGGAACTCGAAAAGTGCAAACAGGTGGATCATATACAGGAGTTTCCCATCCAGTGTCTGCGAGCAAAAGAAAAACAGAAAACGGAAAAAGAAAATGGAGATACATACTTTCGACCTTGTAAGATTTTTTTCTTTTCTTTTCTTCTGTCTGTCTGTCTGACTGTCTCTCTCTCTCTCTCTCTCTCTCTCTCTCTCTCTCTCTCTTCTCTCTCTCTCTCTCTCTCTCTCTCTTTCTCATAGCTCTGTTTCTCTATTTCTGTTTTTCGTAATATCCTTCTTGCTCTATTTCCTTGCTGTTATCTCATCCATCTCATTTTATCATTACAATTTTTGTCTTCCTTCTCTTCATCATAGTAAAAATTGCAAAAATATATAAATACAGAACACTCACAATAAGTAAACGAAAATAAAGAAAATTTGAATAGAGAGCACGAAAACAAAGGACATATAAACAAAGAAAACGAAATTCAAAGAAAACGAAAAAGAAAGAAAACGAAAATACGGGAAACGAACGCAAAGAAAACGAAAAAAAAAGAAAACGAAATCAAAGAAAACGAAAAAAACAAACCTGAAAACTAAGAAAAAGAAGAACAAAACAAAAGAAAACCAGGAAAAATAAAAAATAAAATGAAAAACGATAACAAAAAAAAATCGAAGAAATAAATGAAATAAAAAACAAAATCATAGAGAACAATAGAGAACGAAAGCAAAGAAAACGAGCATCGACCCCATCGCGTTTATTTTCCAAAAGGCAATTTTCATCTTCATCTTAAGCGCTGTTGCCATTCTAGCGATTTTCCCGCTAGATCTTTTTTTTCTATATTTAGCGATTTTGTTTTGTTTTGTTTTGTTTGTTTGTTTTTTTCTGTTTTCGTGGTTTTTAAGCAGGAAAAAGAGTAGCTTTTACTCTTACGTCTAGCGTTTTTTTTCGGCTTTCTGGAAATATCATTGGCAACAGTGATCTTAAGCAATTGCAATATTCTTCGGAAATACGAACGGATTTTGCGTTTTTGAATCTGCATTTTTATATTGGCACTCCTGCGCGTGTGGAGGAGAGAGAGAGAGAGAGGACCGTATAAAAGATGGAGGAGGGAGGGTAGGAAAGGAAGGGAGAGGAGGGGAGAGGAGGGGGAAGGAGG
>NC_051395.1:47789768-47792268 GCF_015228065.2 Penaeus monodon | reverse complement strand
AGAAATCTTCGCGAGTTAAGCAACAAGAGGACGGAATTGTTCATTATGTATTAACTCCAGTATGCATTACGCCCATTATGTATTATTACGTATTACCTTGTATTCGTATGGAACAAATCATTATAAATTATTATGCATCATCATGTATTCGGATGGAACAAATCATTATGTATAATTATGTATTACCTTGCATTCGGATGGAACAAATGAACGTGCAGGTTACGGAAGTGCGCCGGGAATGCATGAAAATGCAATCTTTATCTGGGATTCACTCACGAAGTAGGGGCAGAAGACGTCTATCAATGATGTCATGATATCCAACTTGATTTAAATGACCTTTTAAAATTAATAATCTGTAATCTACCTATGACAGAAATCACAGGCCTCGCCCTCACCTCGGAAGGGATTTGTCCTTGTGCGCTTTAGCAATCGGGATGGTCCTTCTCTAAGCTGGTTCCTCTAACATATTTTCGTCTGTCCGTCAGTACTTCAACCGTAAACTCATCAGAGAAACCAACTTGCAAATAGAAAGAACATTACAAGTTATGAAACGACAGGAACATTAAAAAAGAACCCTTTGAACTCCAACATGCCTTCATTTTTTCTGATCGCTATTGAACCAAACATGAATATCTATTAGATGTAACATTTTGTAGGTATATTTTTTCCACGTATACATATGTATTTCACTGGCTTATGCTTAAATCACCTAGAAACTTAGTCAAGAGGTAGATGTAGGTGAGCTTTATCTTTTTATAATACTCTGATCTCCAATACTTATAAGCCTTTGCCAAAGCCAGTCGATTCTTCTTCATGGTTTTAGTTAGTGTAAGTTGGTCCTGCATGCAGGGTACCCTACCTCACTTGCCTCTTGTCTGACTGATGTTATTTAACCATATTTACAAGAATTCTGTCTTGTCTGGCAGAAGAGGCAGACATTCTTCCACACTTTCCTCTTCAATTGGGTTCATGGTTTTCCAGATTATTGTGATGATGACGATACTTTTCATTAATGACGTTAGCATTATTATCATAATCATCGGCGGCCGCCATGTTGCAGCGGGAACGCCCACGCGTGATCGAATCCTGAACAGTTCGTATTGTCATTATATATCTTTTTGTCATTATCATTATTATTTTCCCCTTTATCATAATTGTTATCATTACCATCATCATTATCATCATCAGCATTGTCAATATCATTTTCATTTACTATTAAGCAATAATTATGATCTTCCTTCCTAGTGACAGAAACCATAAGACATGATTGCTTATATCAATATTTTACTGCAGGAAATCAGTGTCTGTGTTAACCCGAATCAATTATGGATGCTTTTATTTATATTTTTTTCCTGTGGTGTTGACGAAGAGAGATGAGGAAACTATCAATAACGACACAGCAAAAGTGCCAATTACGGGATGTGAAGGATGGGGTATAGGATTTGCGATGATAACTAATGATGGAGTTAATGATGTGTCTGAATGTAATTGGCAAGCGAGCTAATGGTATTTTTGAATGGAAAGGATGAGTGAGAGCAAAGGTATGACTAGCCTGGTATCTGGACCGTTTTCATTTTTATTTCTAAAAGTCTTTGGGATGAGAAGCAGTTTATATATGAAATTTGGATCTGCGAATACATGTGTACAAAAGCGTATGATATTTTTAGACGTGTAGTACAGTATATATATACATTATATATATATATATATATATATATATATAATATATATGCATATATATATATATATATATATATATATATATATATATATATATATATTATATATATATATATATATATATATATATATATATATATATATATATATAATATATATAATATATATATATATCATAATATATATATATATATATATATATATATATATATATATATACGTATAACTCATCATTTGAAACACCGTTAAAATCAAAGCGTCATTGATTAACAACCGTTTTATAATTTAAAAAAAAATCCAACACCAACCCTCTATCCACTTCCCGTTTTCTTCCAAATAAATCTAAAAAAAAAAAAGGAAGAGGGACAGAAAGCGGGAAGAAAAAGCGTGGCCACTTTTACCCTTGCATAGACGACAACCCCGAATTAACTCGTAACCTACATGTAGAATTTCCTGCCCAGTTCCCATGGATATAATAGGCTCGGAATATTCATGGATGAGACAGGTAGGATCCCGTTTGTCGAAGAAGAATAAGAATATAAAGCAGGCGTTTTGTGAAGTGGAATGCATAGAGATTGGAATTAAGGAAGAGAGTGTCCAGAACATAGCCTCATTACGTCAAGGATGAAGCTCAATTAGAGGGCTAATTATGCTGTCATTAGAGAGGTGGATTAGGAAAGGGGTCTTTCCTTATCATAGTGTTCGTGCAAATTTCATGATGGCAGAATGAGAATGAGTTAATGATCAGAAATTATCTCTGTAATGTGATGATGTGATTAATGATTAGATAATGCTGATAAAAATAATGATGATGGTGATG
>NC_051395.1:47782704-47785204 GCF_015228065.2 Penaeus monodon | reverse complement strand
TTGGCTGCCCTTTTCTGCATCCTCTCGGGTTGTGGCAGCTGGATGGCGGTGAGGGAGGGGGACCAGGCGGGGGAGGTGTAGGTCAAATTGGGTAGGATGCATAGTTTGGAGATAATTTGAAGCTCCGGAAGTGGAACGCCAAGGGACTTGAGGCGACGCAGAATGTGAAGCCTGTACGAGGGAGTCCTCACCATGTCTGGCGTGCTGCGTCCAGGAGAGCTTTTCGTCGATGGTGACACCGAGCAGCTTGGTGGAGCGGACTAGCGGGTGGTTGTCCAGTGTAAGGAAGGGCGCGAGGGCGGTTTTTTTTGGGGAAGTCAAACTGCATCACGACCGACTTCTGGCGGTTGATGTAACGTGGATTGCGGTGGTCCGGGCGAGGAGGCTGTTGAGAGCGCGCAGGATGGCCAAGTGGTCACGGCAGCATGGATGGTCAGGGCAAGAACTATCAATGGCAGCGGTGATGGTCGAGTCACCCACACATTTCCAACGATGCTCGGTGTCTAGGATCGCGTTGATCATGACAAGGAAGCACAGGTGGCCCATTCTAGTCCCTTCATGTGAGTGGAAGGAGGCTGGAAACTTGACCCTGCACACACATGGTCAGTTGCCTGTTGGAGACAAAGTCTGCCAGCTAGCAGACGAGGACTCCCTAATGCCCGTGGAAGCTGTTGCTGTGGTCTATCAGGTCGAAAGCTTTCTTGAAATCTATGAAGGTGCTGGTAACAGAGGATTTGCACTTGTTGAGGTGGGCAAGGACGAAGTCGAGGAAGCTGACAAAGGAGTGTGTAGTAGAGGAAGAGTGCATGTTGCCGAAGAGCTGACTGTTAACACTAGGCGTGATGTCCTAGTAGGCCCAGTTGGCAACAAAGATTTCACACAGCAGGCTGGGCAGCAAAATAATGGCTATGGGTCATACATAGTTCGTAGAATGAAGTGGGGCTTGGAGTTTTCCTGATAGCAGTGACACATGTGGTCTTCTATTGTGATAGACTTTTTTTTAAGGCTGTTGCAGTGCGGAGTTAATAATGGAGGTAAGAAGAGTGGCAAGTTCCACTGCAAACTCACTGATAAAGCGCATAGGCAGGTCAAGGGGGGGGGTCTCTTGACACAGATTTTTTCCAGCTTCTGAAGCTCCTGAAACTGGCTGATAGTTGGAGCAAGAGAGTGGACTGGCGGTCGGGGAGGCAGATGGTGTCCAGGGGGGTAGCTGCTGACAATCAATGTGAAGCGGTTATTGAGAACCTCTGCTGCTTCACTGGGGCTGAGGTTGTTGATGCATGGAAACGTGCACAGCTGCTTTGTAAAGCTGCACAGCTCCCAAACTTTCCTGTACCATTTGCTGGGCTGCAGGTGTTGTCCTTAGTGGTGGTAGGTTTTCTTGCCTATTTTTATTTCCCTGATGACTGTGTTGCGGAGTGATTTGTAGGTGGTGATGTGAAGGCTTGATTTCTCTGCTGAATGAGGCGTTTGATGGGGCCTGTGATCCAAGGCAGGTGCGATGGGAGTGATGAGTGACTTCCGGAAAGAAGTGGAGGAAAACTGCAGTGACGGTCGAGAAGTAGTTGTGCCACTTGTCCTCCACATCAAGAGCGATAAGAACGTCTGTCCACAGGTGCTGGGTAAACCACTGCCCAACTATATGATAGAGGACTGTGCGAGTGACCTGCATATCCAGATCATGTTTTTTTTTTTGGCTGAGAGACGGTGGGTGATATGTGTCAGCTACATCCAACAGGAGAGTGTGGTAGAGGAGGCTGGCACTAGTCATGTACATTAGTCAGGATCAAATTCAGGGTTCTATGCTTATAAGTGGGAAAGTTGACTACTTGTGAAAGATGGGGCTTATTTTTTATTATATATTTTTTTGACAAGGGTGTCCATTTCATTAAAATCACCACAAATAATCCTTTTTGATGGATATCGACACACACAAGGCAGTGGTGTGGGCTAGGTGGCTGAGTAGCAGCTACTTTGTGGGATCTCATGGGGATGGTAGAATACACAGAAAATAAGGGATGCAGCGAGGCAGGGTGGTGAGGGAAGGTGACCTGCACCCACAACACTTCCAGATCCTCCATATGGCTAGGGTTAAGCAGGGACTGTTCAGTTGGTAGTGCATAGGTCCCGCAACTACCATCAGTACTGTAATAGTGGCTGTGTATATTTCCTCACTATCTCTGTGGCTGATGGGAGATTTTGAGCCCCAACTATAGCTTCCCCTCATTGGACTCCATGGTGAGTGGGTGGGGGGGGGGGGACGAAATGAAGAATTCTAATTTGTATGAGTTCTACAAATTTACAAAGAACTAGTCTCTCCCTGATGACCTACGTAATCCCCTGGCCATTCCCTCTGGAACGTCACACATTGTCACTGGAACCTTTCCAGCTTCCAAAGGGCAAGAATAGGAATCATAATGGTTCCCGGGCTCCCAAGCCAGGTAAGAAGTAGAAAAGTCCTCCACAATCTATTAAGAAAATCTTACCTGGTAAATATGAA
>NC_051395.1:47770204-47772704 GCF_015228065.2 Penaeus monodon | reverse complement strand
CACACACACATGTACACCACACATTCATTTTCAAAGTCCCGTCAGCCTGCCACTATTATCTTTTCGTGTACATCATTAACTCTGGCTATACAGAAAGCTGATCACATACGAATTCTTGATCATCTATCTATCTATCATTCTTCCATCCATCATCTATCTATTATCTATAAATCTGTCAATTTGTGTATTGGTGTGGTGTGTGGGTGTGTGGTGTGTGTGTGTGTGTGTGTGTTGCGCGCTTTGGGTGTGTGTGTGGTGTGTGTGTGGTGGGGGTGTGTTTGTTATATATTATATATATTAATATTATATATATATATGTTTATATATATTATATATTATATATATTTTATTTTAAATATAATATTATATAATAAATTTTATAATAAAATTTTTGCTAATGTTATATATAATATATATATTAATATAATATAATAAATATATATTTTATATATATTATACCCTATCTATCTATCTATCTTTTATCTATTATCTATCACTATCTATTATCTATCTACTATCTATCTATCTATCTTATATATATATATATATATATTATATATATATATATATATATATATATATATATAATATATATTTTAAAATTGAAAAATATAAAATAATATATATATATAATATAATATTATATATATATAATAATATATATATATAATTATACATATAAAATATGTATATATATATGTTATAATATATATATTTTATATTATAAATATATATGTTATATTATATTATATATATATTTTAATATATATATAATATATATATATATATATAAAAATTATAACAATATATAATTATATTATATATATATATAATATTATATATATAATATATTATTTATAATATATATATATATATATATAATATATATATATATATATACAAACACACACACACACCACACACACACACACACACCACACGCGCCCCAAACACACACACCACACACACACACACACACACAACACACCAACTCACAACACACATTGACAGTTTGATAGATAGATAATAGATAGAGGATGGATAGAATGATAGAAAAATGATAACAAGAATTTTCGTAGTGATAAAGTTTTATGTATGAGCCAAGTTAATGAGTACACGAAAAGATAATAGTGGAGGCTGTTTGGGACTTTAGAAAATGAATGTTGGTGTACATGTGTGGTGAACCTGAGTCTGTTTTGTTCATAGTAATTAAAATGCTTGTTTTTCCATGGGCCGAACAACAAAAACCTCATGTAAAGAGCTAGACCGTTAATTCCGTTAATAAATTTTTTTGTGTTCTTTCAGAAAAACAGAAATAAATATAACTGAGGTTTAATTAGAAACAATTTCATCCTTATCAAATAATAAAAAAATATCAAAATAATTCATAAATCGTCACGAACAACCAATCACATATTGCCTCTTAACCTCTCTCATTTGCTTTTTTTTCTCTTTTAAGGGTAGAAAAAAATAAAAAGTTAGACGGCCTTTTTTTTCGATTCCAATGTCTGACCCCTTTTCCCCGAAAACGTAGCTTTTTGGGCAGGCAATTATGCATTTAAAGGGCATGTTTTAATTCACGAATCGATTCAATTTTCCTAAATTTGCTCTTGTATCCCCAAAATGAATTTTATAATTGATGTTGCTTTTGACAAAAAATGAAATAGGATCATTTTTAGGATTATGCTCTTGTTTTTTTTGTTATTTTTAAAGATTTGTATTTTTTTTTATCATCATCTTTATTATAAATATCTTTTTTTTATGGGGGTTGTTATCAAAATAGTTTTTATGTAACTTCAATTTTTCTTATTATTAAAAATATTGCCTTATTCTTTTTATGTAAAATAAAAAATAAAACATAATAAAATAATAATAATAATAAATAATAAAAATAAAATATAAAAAAATATAAAAATAGAAATAACATAAAAATCTTAATCAAATAATCATAAAAATCAAAATAATATAATAATAATAATAATAAAAATAAAAATAAAAATAATAAAAATAATAATGAGATGATGATGATGAGGGGAGGGGGATGGTGATGGTGATGGTGATGGGATGGTGAGGGTGACGGGATGGGAGGTGGGGGGGAGGTGAGGGTGACGGTATGGTGAGGGTGATGGGGATGGTGAGGGGGCTGTTGATGGTGATGGTGGTGGGGAGGGGGAGGGTGATGGTGAGGGTGATGATGAAGATTTTTTTTTCATTTTTATCATGTTTTACTTATTCATTTCTGTGCATTTGTTCTTTTCCTTGAATTTACGATGAGACTGAGGTTTTTTGTTTTTTTTCTAAAGAAAACTTTTGTTTTGGCAAGATTGAAAATTACATAAAATATATATTATTATATATATATATATATATTATATTAATATATATAATATATATATATATATAATATATATATATATAATTAATATTATATATTTAAAAGCAAAACTAAATGTAATGATATATATATATATATATAAAATAATTAATATAATATATATAT
>NC_051395.1:47762266-47767604 GCF_015228065.2 Penaeus monodon | reverse complement strand
ATTTTAAAATAAAAAATATATATATATAATATATAATTATAATATAATATGTATATTATATGTATATATATATACATATTAATATATATATATATATTATATAATAATATAATATATATAATTAAATATATATAGATTATATAATTAAAAACAACACACCACACACCACACAAACCCCCACACCAAAACATATAAAAAATATAATATAAAAATATAATCAAAAATAATAAAAAATATTTTAATATATTTTAAAATATAAAAAAAGAAAATAAATGATTATAATATATATATATATTAATAATAATTAAATTTATTTATATTTATTATTTTAAAAATATAACATTTAATAAATAAATATATTTTAATAATAATTAATAAAATAAAATAATATAGTAAAATATTTATAATATATATATAAAATATATATAAAATAATATAAAAATTTAATAAAACAATAATATATATTGATATAAAAATAATAAAAAATATAAAAATATTTTAACACCATATTTATAAAATTAAAAATAAATATATTTAAAAAAATATATATATTTTATTATTTATATATTATATATATATACAATATAATAAAATATATAATATATATTATATAATTTTAAAATATATAAATAAAAAATTACATATATTTTTAGGGTTGGGTTTTTTGAAACCTATTTAATTAAATTTATGCGTAATAATAATTATCGCATGTCCGGGAATGCATGCCGGAATGCGAAAATTTTGTGCCTGCACCTCTCTCCGCTCTCTCTTTTTTTTCTGTTTTTTTTCATTACTATTTTTTTCATTTGTTCATTTATTGATTTTTTCATTTACTTATTTTTTTAAAAACGGATATTTATTAAATAACGCGGCCTTTTACCCTTTTGATTTAAACCCGATATAAAAAACCCAAAACTTTAAAAACACATCACACACAATACATACTACACAGGGCCAAAAACACACAAACAAACCACACAACACCAACACACTTAAAAAAAATAACACTATTAATAATAAAATATATATTAAAAAATAAAATAAAAAATATTTTAAATAATAAAAGGGTTTTATAAATACATATAAAAAATAATAATAAATAAAATAATATATTAATAAATAATAATTTTAATAATACAACATACAAAAATAATAATAATAAATAATTTTAATAATAAAATAATTATAATATTATATAATATAAATATTATAATACATAACATATAAAATAATATAAAATTTTTTAAAATTTAATTATATATTGATATATAAAATTATTAATTTTTATATGTAATATATTAATATATATAAGATAATAAATTTATTTTTATATATATATAATATATATTATATATATATCTATATAGTAAAGATAATAAAAATAATGTATATAAAATAAACATATATATAACTTTAATATTAGTATATATTATATATATATTATATAATTATATTATAATAGAAATTTTTTATTTCTATATATTATATATATAATATAATAATTTTAATTTTAATATTTATATATATTTTATTTTTATTTTAATATATTTTATTTTATGTATTGTATTATGTATTTTTATTATTATATAATTTTATTAAAATTATAATATATTAATAAATTTTATATTATTTTTTTTGTTTATTTTGTTTTTTTTTTTTATTTTTTTATTATAAATATATTTTATATAATCTATAAAATAAATTATTTATTTTTATATTATATTTTTTTATATTTATTTTTTATATTTTTTTTAAAAATTTTTTTGGGTGTGTGTGTGTGTGTGTGGTGTAAGGTGATGTGTGTGTTGTGTGTAGTGTATTTATATCAGGTTTCAAATGGTTCAAGGCCGTCGTTAGTTAATAATATCCGTTGTTAAAATAAGATAATGAAAAATCAATAAATGAACAATGAAAAATAGTAATGAAATAACAGAATAAGAGAGAGCGAAGAGAGAGGTGAAGGACAAATCAATTAAAATGAACAATGAAAATAGTAATGATAAACAGAATAAGAAAAGAAAAAGGTCACACAAATCATCATCGCAGGCTCCGAATGCCATATATTATTACTACAGCATAGAATTCAGTAAATAGTTCAAAATCAACCACTAACTATATATGTATATATATACTATATATACGATATATATATATATATATATATATAATATTAATATATATATATAGATTATATATATGTATATATATATATATATATATATATATATATATGAGTAGTATATAAATATATATATATATAGATATATATATATATATATATAGATATATATATATACATATATTATATATATAATATATATATATTATACTATTTTATATTATAATATATATATATATAGTATTTTATTTAACTATATATCTATATATATATAGATATATATATATATATATATATGTATGTGTGTGTGTGTGTGTGTGTGTGTGTGTGTGTGTTGTGTGTGGTATTTATTATATACATACATATATATATCTATATATATATTATATATATTATATATATATTATATATATATATATATATATATGTATATAAATACATATATATATACATATAATATATAATATATATATATATATATATATATATATATATATATATATATATATATATATATATGTGTGTGTGTGTGTGTGTGTGTGTGGTGTGTGTGTGTGTATGTTGTGTGTGTGTTATGTGTGTGTGTGTGTGTGTGTATGTGTGTGTGTGTGTGTGTGTGTGTGTATGTGTATGTGTGTGTGTGTGTGTGTGTGTGTGTGTGTGTGTGTGTGTGTGTGTATGTACATCATCATCATCATCATCAGCCTGAATCAATCCACTGCTGAACGTTGGCCTCTCACAATCTTTTCCAACTTTGTCTGTCTTGCGATTTTTGTTTCCATATTTCGTTATTTAGTCATGCCATCTTGTCATTGGTCTGGTCCTTGGCCTCTTTATGTTATCTATAAACCAGTCTGTTACTTTCTTTGTCCATCTGTCGTCCTGACTCCGACATATATGACCTGCCCACTATCATTTCTTCTTTTTAATGCTCCCAAGTATATCTTCCACTTTTGTCAGTTCCCTGATCCACGTCGTCCTCATCCGATCTCTTAGGCTAATTCCCAGCATCAACAAAACCCTCTCTGGGCACTAGTTTCCTCTCCAGTAATTTGGTTTCTGATCCATAGGTCATTAACAGGGAGGACGCATTGGTTAAAGACTTTTCTTTTTAGACATAATGGCAAGGAGTCTTTTAGTATGCTACTGTGCCTGCTGAAAGCACTCCAGCCTAGACTGACGCGTCGCTTTATAAATACTTGTCCACTACCTCTAGCGCTTCGCCTTGTACATGTATCTGTTCGAATTGAACTGTACTGTTGTACATGATCTTAATTTTTAATTTTTTTCTTGTTCATCCTTTTTGCTTTTCAGTTTCTCTATTCAGCTCGTTTATTATTTGCTGCATTTCATTTTAAGATTCACTGAAGAAAACAATATCGTCAGAAAATTTTACATTGTTTCCGTTCCAATCTAATTTCTTAAATATTTCCTCAAGGAGCTATAACAGTTGATGAGATTGTATCGGCTTGTTTACAACCTTTTTAATTGGTATTTTACGGTTTCCGTGTGGAGCTTGATGGTTGTTGTCCCATCTTCATATATTTCTAATATTTTCAATAAACCTCCTCTACTCCCTATCTTCGAATAGCTTCTATTACTGCTGGTATTTGAGTCAAATGTCTTTTTGTAATCGATGAATGCCATACACAGGGGTTTCCTATGTTCGTTTATTTTTTTCTTATTTGGGTGAGTGTGTGGATGTGGTCTGCCTGTTCTCTAGGCTGGTTAGAATCCAGACCATCAGAGATGCGAGTTGTGATGACTTTTGTGAACAGTTTATAAATAACTGAAAGGAGGCTTATCGTCGGTAGCTTTTAGATCCTTTCTCCCCCCTCTTTTAAGTATTAAAATAATTAGTGCATTTTTTCAGTCTTTTTCCGTTGAGAAGGCATTTATTAGACAGCTTGTCTAATTTGACTGTTGCAATTTTTCCTGCATCTATTGTTTTATACTAATTCCGTCTTCACCTGGCGTTTTATTTCCTCTGTTGTGATGTTATGTACGCCTCTAGTTACGCCATTTGCTTCTATCCATGGCTGTTCATTTGAGTTGTATAGATCCTTGTAAAAGTCTTCCACTACTCTTATGTTTTCATTCTTGTTATATTTCCCTTCTCCGTCTGGTTTCTTTATTGCATACATTTGACTTCTCCCTATTCCGAGTCTCCATTTAGATGTTTTCATGCTGGTACCTGGGATCACTTTTTCATTTATTATTTGAGCACTGGATTTCCGTGCATCTTTTCTCTTCTTTATTTTATAGTCTTTGTTAGTTCAGCTAATTCTATTTTGTCCCTCTTTGGCGATACTTTCATGACCCTGCGTTTTTGCATACGCTGTTTACTTTCTGTCGAGGTCTTGCTGGAGTTTTTTGCTTATGGTTTTTATCGCCTACTTCAAGTGTAGTTTCCTTAATTACGTCATTGAACTGTTTGTTGATTTGGTCAATGTTGAGACCTTCGTCGCTGAGAAGTAAATATCTGTTTTGTTAAGGCTAAGTTCTGCTGC
The DNA here is from genome assembly GCF_015228065.2 of Penaeus monodon. Taxonomy (NCBI): domain Eukaryota; kingdom Metazoa; phylum Arthropoda; class Malacostraca; order Decapoda; family Penaeidae; genus Penaeus; species Penaeus monodon. The sequence goes on along the minus strand of NC_051395.1, from coordinate 47,762,975 downwards.
TATGGTCTTCAAATTTCCTAAATTTGCTGCGGTTTTCGTATGAGTTTGTTCCTTTCCCTTCTATGGTCGCTGTCAACATATACGTTAGTATATGGCGACTTCCATGTCCACTTCTGCTTTAGTCTTTTTTCGAATAATGTGTTCATGATATTGGGTGATCGATCCTCCGCAAAATCAACTAGCATTTGTACCCTATCATTCCTAGCGCCTATTCTGTGATTCCCTATTACAGTTTCTCCTGTCTTTTTATCTATTTTGTCATTAAAATCTCCCATAATTATTGTGAAATGTCTCTTTTTTTCTCTAGCTGGCAAAATGAACAGCTTCATAGAAGGTCTCTATTTCTTTATCACTGTGGGTGCAGGCTGGAACATAGACTTGATCTTTAAGTTGTACCTATTGTTTAGTTTTATTGTTAGTGAAGCCACTCTTTCTCTTACACTATAGAATTCCACGGTGTTCTTTTCAAAGCGTTTGTGAACTAAGAAACCTACCCCTAACTCCTGCTTGCTACCCTTGGGGTTTACCTCTCCTATAAAGCACGTGTACATCATTTAGTATCTTCTGTTCTTCGCCTGGTCTTCTAACTTGACAGAGTCCTACAACATCCCATTTAATGAAAGAGAGTTCCTCAAGTCATGCTAGTAAGTCGATCAGTTCTCCGTCCTTTTGCTTAAATACCCCTTTTCTACGGGATCTTAGCACCCCC
>NC_051395.1:47733262-47735762 GCF_015228065.2 Penaeus monodon | reverse complement strand
TGTCTCTCTCTCCTTTTCTCTCTTTTTTTTTTGGACAGTTTGTTCGCCTCTCTCTCTCTCTCTCTCTCTCTCTCTCTTTCTTTCTCAATCCTCTTACTTTTGCTCCTCATAACTCCCCCACCTCCTCTCTCTTCTCTCCCTTCCCCTCTCTTCTCTCCCTTCCCCTCTCTTCTCTCCCTTCCCCTCTCCTCTTCCCACCTCCCCCTCTCCTCTCTCCTCTCTCTCTCTCTCTCTCTCTCTCTCTCTCTCTCTCTCTCTCTCTCTCTCTCTCTCTCTCTCTCTCTCTCTCTCTCTCTCTCTTTCTCTTTACGTCCCCTCTCTTCTCTCTTCTCTCTCTCTCTCTTTACTTCCCCTCTCTCTCTCTCTCTCTTTACTTCTCCTCTCTCCTTCCCACCGCCCCCTCTCTCTCTCTCACCCTCTCACCCTGTTCCAGACAGCATTTCACCCTGTACACTTCCGCGTCTCCTTATATCGTCACTTCTGTCCAAAACAAGTGGAGACAACCAAGGCAACTCACTCCCCCACTAACCTTTACAAATGTTTTGTTCGTTGTGCTTGTGGCTTCGCAGGCAATATATAAGAATACACGCCACAACCAGGAGTTAGAGTGGGCTGTATTTCTTCCCAACATGGCTAAACTTATAATTAACAGAGCATAGAAAGTGGGGAGGGAGGGAGGGGGGGAGCCGTAACCTCGACTGTCATCTTCGCGGGGTTTGTCGTCTTAAAGAAAAAAATAAACAGAAAAAAAGTTTGTTTCTCGAGTCTGTAAACGAGGAGAGCGAAAATTGTTAACTCTGCCACGTTGATCACAGAGAGAACTTTGTGTACATGGAGTAGGCGAGGGATACACATGATGTGTTTTGGTTGAAAATTTGGTGTTTGTTTGTTTACTGAATTGTGTATGTTTTGTGGTTGTGTGTGTGTGCGCGCGCGTGTGTGTGTGTGTAAGTGTGGTGTGTGTGTGTGTTGTGTGTGTGTGTGTGTGTGTGTGTGTGTGTGTGTGGTGTGTGTGTGTGTGTGTGTGTGTGTGTGTGTGTGTGTGTGTGTGTGTGTGTGTGTGTTGTGTGTGTGTTTGTGGTGTGTGTTGTGTTGTTTACGTAGCATTAACACTTTGAATACTTGTGTTTAACCATCATTATAACGCCTCTGCAAAGCCATAGCAACCCCTCCAAATATTTCGGCTCCGCAATAGGCTATGAACTCTACACGATACTTCGACGATATTTTTAGTCCTGCTGGGCCTAATTACAGTTGCTAAAGTTCGAATTCGTCAGCTTGCTCTGGCGGTATCTGGTATGAAGTCAATGCGACAGGATTTGTCCGTTCGAAGCATCATGTGGTTCACTTTCATATCTCAAAGGCACTGAACCATATTTTGATCGGCTGGTTTCGAATATAACGAAGCATATGCTTCGTTGCCTTTTGTGTAATAGATATATATTCCTTTGAAATTTAATTTATAAACATGTACGGTTTACCTTGCACCGTATGTTTGTTCAAGAGTTAAATCTTGTCCTCTCTCTCTCTCTCTCTCTCTCTCTCTCTCTCTCTCTCTCTCTCTCTCTCTCTCTCTCTCTCTCTCTCTCTCTCTCTCTCTCTCTCTCTCTCTTTCTTTCTCTCCCTCTAATCCTCCTCCTCCTCCTCCCTTTCTTCTTTTTCAACTTCTTCTTCTTCTCCCTCTACTTCTTCTTCTTCTCCTCCTCCTCCTCCTCCTCCTCCTCCTCCCCCTCTCACTCCTCTCTCTCTCTCTCTCTCTCCTCTCATCTTCCTTTATCTATCTTCTTCTTCTTCGTCTTCTCTCACTCTCTCTCTCTCCTCTCTCTCTCTCTCTCTCTCTCTCTCTCTCTCTCTCTCTCCTTCTACTCTCTCTTTCTCTATCTATCTATCTATCTATCTATCTCTATCTGTCTATCTCTATATCTATCTATCTATCTATCTATCTGTCTATCTCTATATCTATCTATCTATATCCCTCTATTTATCTATCTCTATCTCTCTCACCCAGCCACATCACAAGCTGCCATAACTTTAAAAAGGTCAAGTATCTCATAATGAAGAGAATGTATTTCGGTTTAAAATTTATGGAATATGCTTTTTTATAATTGCAATTTTCGCTCAAATTTTCATGCCTTTTAATTTCGAATATGCAGCAGCGTAAAAAGATTTAAAAAAAAATATATAAAATACAGCGTCATTAATATAAAACGTTTATCTCGTTAAAAATACAAGCTTTCTAGTAATTCTCTTGCTTTGTGTTGCTTCACAGGAGCTAATCGGGGGGAAAAAAAGTTTTTTATTGATCACATTTCACTCTGATATTCGATACGAAATGATCTCTACCTTTATGAACACAACACCTTCATCAACATAAGTACGCTGTATCCAGGAGGACACTACAACAACGCCCTCTTCTGCCATCAGTGAGACACAGGCCATCAGATGGCAGAAGAGGGCGTTGTTGTAGTGTCCTGCTTCTCTTTTTTTTTCGTCTTCTTCT
>NC_051395.1:47708262-47710762 GCF_015228065.2 Penaeus monodon | reverse complement strand
TTCTTATTACTTCGTTCCTTTTTATTCCCTTCCTTATTTTCTTCTTTACTTCCTTCCTTATTAATTACTTCCTCATTACATTCATCTTTATTACTTCCTTCCTTATTACTTCCTTGTTTATTACTTCCTTGCTTATTACTTACTTATTGCTTCCTTCCTTATTGCTTCCTTCTTTATTGCTTCCTTCCTTATTGCTTCCTTTCTTATTACTTCCTTCCTTATTACTTTCCTATTACTTCCTTATTACTTCGTTCCCTTTTACTGCGCTCCGTATTACTTCCTTCCTTATTACTTATATTATTACATATTACCAATGTATAATGACACTGTTATTATACATTCTTTGTACGATACATAATCGGCTTCCTTTTTTTCCCAAACGAATTCCTATTCCCCATTATGTAAAAGGTTTGCGTCAGATTACCTGTATCAAATTTCTTTAACACTAACTTCTGTTTTCTTCTCCTTTATTTATTTATGGTCTTTTGTATTTGGTCTTTCCCAAAACAGTGTTGTAACTGGGTAGTGTTTGTTCTTATACTGTCTGTTGTTATGTCAAGTTCGTTATGTTTTTTTTTTAATTACCTATTGTGTTTATCTAATGCCTTGTTTTGTGTGTGGCGTTACGGCTTCACGTGGACATTTATATATAGAAATAAATTTGGCGTTCTGTAATACTCATAATCTTTTAGCTCAATTCATTAAAAGTAGCGTCCTTATAAATATATAGTTAAAGCAAGGTTGATAATACCAGCGTTGAAGTAGAGGTTTAAGTATTCTCGTAATATTCATTAAAGGAAGGACTTATCCCGTGGGAAAATCATTATTCTCATCGCTATGGATTGCATATAATTCTCCTTGAATTCATTCCTCCCTTCTTCTCTATCCTACCACATTTCTTTCATCTTACCTTCCTAATCAAGGTTTTACTTCAGGCAACCCAATCCTCTTCTTCGTGTTCAATCTTCTAAGGTATCACAACCATTCAAAATTTAACAACTCATACATATGGGAAAGTTCAAGGGATTTCTCAAACGCGTAACCCATGGTGTTTCATTTCATTCCAGTTCATCACAAGTAACAGAGACGTGACCTCAGGAAATAATACGGATGTTTACTGATTCTTTTTATAAGGAGACCCTTTAGCTTAAGGAATCCTTGTTGGTGCATGGGAAGTCCGTGCATTGTACGGTCTTCCACTCATCATAGTATTAATATGCTTTGCAATTAACTAATGTGATAACACTTTGTAATTAACTGTGATAACACTTTGTAATCAACTGTGATAAAACTTTGTAATTAACTAATGTGGTATTGACTATAGTATTAAAAGGCTCTAAAAGTGACTGATACTGTATCGCAGGTTAATTTATCTTATGAGGGTTGTTTTGTTCTTGTATCGTTCGTTGTGAGTTTACCACACCTCTAGCACTTCTTATGGCAGCAATTTGCTCTTTTCCATGTAAGTACTGCCAATGAAAGAATTTTTGAAAGAAGAGCACAGCCTTTCCATATTTTCCTCATTTTTATCGAGGCAGATTTTTTTTTTTTTTTTTTTTTTAATACCTGTGTTCCTTTCGACTCTGGCATAATACCACAGTGGTCTTTTACCTAATCGCCTTTTCTGTGCTATTGTATAGCTAGCTCTATTCTTGTTGCCCAGTTTTTGAATTTGTTTTGTTTTAATCCAGGCCGCTCATCATTCATTTTCCTTTTATTCTGCCCCCAAGTCTTAACATTTTCCGTATTTGCAGTCAAAGCTAATTTAGTTTTTATTTATTCACTACTATTTATTGCGTATGTTTATTCGTTACTGTTCTTTTAAATGCATGCCCTACATCTTCTCATGCTATTGCTTGTATCATTCTGTTTCTACATTATCTATCCCTTTAATATCACTACGACTTCCCTCCGTTTGCTGCTAACGACGATACACATTTTTTATCCCCAGTCTCTCTCTAATTCGTCTTTTTTTTTAACCATACATACCTTGTTTGACCCCATTTTTTTTCTTCCTAGTAAGGTACTTTTTTTTCTTTGATTTTCTTTTTTTCTGCAGTCTTTGGCTATAATGGTCTATAACCATATCTCAAATTTTAATTTTGCAACTGCACCCGCTAGAAGCCGTCTAATTCAGGAGGCAATTTTCCTACTAACAAATTGGTGCGGTCTTTCCCTTGAATTCCAAATGTTTAAAACAAGCCACTTGTCTTTTTTCCGTTTGTACCTCAGGGTCAGGGGTTTTTGGAGACCTTACGATAAATTTTTCCAAAAATGCCCCTTGCGAAAAATACCCGGTGCTTATCCAAAAAACCCACAACACACAACATACAAAAACCCACAATACATACAACATACAAATACATACTACATACTCATACATACATACTACATATACATACATACATACATACATACATACTACATACATATGCATACATACTCATAATTTTTTCTTTTTTTTTTTTTTTTCTTTTCTTTTTTTTAAAACCTTTTGTGT
>NC_051395.1:47698262-47700762 GCF_015228065.2 Penaeus monodon | reverse complement strand
TGTGTGTATAAGCAACCGGGTATTGTTCAGCAAGGAGCATTTTAGGAAAACTTTATCGTCAAGGTCTCCAAAACCCATGACCGTGAGGTACAAACGGAAAATGACAAGTGGCTTGTTAATATCATTGGAACTTCTTAAGGAAAGACACAGACTACCAATTTGTTAGTAGTGAAATATTGCCTCCTGAATTATGACAGGCTTCTAGCGGCTGCAGTTGCAAATAAAATATTGAGATATGGTATATAGTACCATTATAGCCAAAGACTGCAGAAAAAAAGAAAATCAAAGAAAAAAAAAGTACCTTACTAGGAAGAAAAAAAATGGGGTCAAACAAGGTATGTATGGTTAAAAAAAAAGACGAATTAGAGAGAGACTGGGGATAAAAAATGTGTATCGTCGTTAGCAGCAAACGGAGGGAAGTCGTAGTGATATTAAAGGGATAGATAATGTAGAAACAGAATGATACAAGCAATAGCATGAGAAGATGTAGGGCATGAATGTAAAAGAACAGTAATGAATAAACATACGCAATAAATAGTAGTGAATAAATAAAAACAAAATTAGCTTTGACTGCAAATACGGAAAATGTTAAGACTTGGGGGCAGAATAAAAGGAAAATGAATGATGAGCGGCCTGGATTAAAACAAAACAAATTCAAACTGGGGAACAAGAAAAGAGCTAGCTATACAAATAGCACAGAAAAAGGGGATTAGGTAAAAAACCACTGTGGTATTATGCCAGAGTCGGAAAGGAACACAGGTATTAAAAAAAAAAAAAAAAAAAATCTGCCTCGTAAAAATGAGGAAAATATGGAAAGGCTGTGCTCTTCTTTCAAAATTCTTTCATTGGCAGTACTTACATGGAAAAGAGCAGATTGCTGCCGGAAGAAGTGCTAGAGGTGTGGTAAACTCACAACGAACGATACAAGAACAGAACAACCCTCATAAGTTAAATTAACCTGCGATACAGTATCAGTCACTTTTAGAGCCTTTTAATACTATAGTCAATACCACATTAGTTAATTACAAAGTTTTATCACAGTTGATTTCAAAGTGTTATCACAGTTAATTACAAAGTGTTATCACATTAGTTAATTGCAAAGCATATTAATACTATGATGAGTGGAAGACGTACAATGCACGGACTTCCCATGCACCAACAAGGATTCCTTAAGCTAAAGGGTCTCCTTATAAAAGAATCAGTAAACATCCGTATTATTTCCTGAGGGCACGTCTCTGTTACTTGTGATGAACTGGAATGGAATGAACACCATGGGTTTACGCGTTTGAGAAATCCCTTTGAACTTTTTCATATGTATGAGTTGTTAAATTTTTTAATGGTTGTGATTACTTAAAGATTGAAAACGAAGAGAGGATTGGGTAGCCTGAAGTAAAGCCTTGATTAGGAAGGTAAGATGAAAGAAATATGGTAGGATAGAGAAGAAGGGAGGAATGAATTCAAGGAGAATTATATGAAACATATATGCAATCCATAGCGATGAGAATAATGATTTTCCCACGGGATAAGTCCCTTTCCCTTTAAAGAATATTACGAGAATACTTAAACCTCTACTTCAACGCTGGTATTATCAACCTTGCTTTAACTATTTTTATTAAGGACGCTACTTTTAATGAATTGAGCTAAAAGATTATGAGTATTTCAGAACGCCAAATTTATTTCTATATATAAATGTCCACGTGAAGCCGTAACGCCACACACAAAACAAGGCATTAGATAAACACAATAGGTAATAAAAAAAAAACATAACGAACTTGACATAACAACAGACAGTATAAGAACAAACACTACCCAGTTACAACACTGTTTTGAGAAAGACCAAATACAAAAGACCATAAATAAATAAAGGAGAAGAAAAGCAGAAGTTAGTGTTAAAGAAATTTGATACAGGTAATCTGACGCAAACCTTTTACATAATGGGGAATAGGAATTCGTTTGAGAGAAAAAGGAAGCCGATTAAGTATCGTACAAAAAAGGTATAATAACAGTGTCATTATACATTGGTAATATGTAATAATATAAGTAATAAGGAGGGAAGTAATACGGAGCGAAGTAAAAGGGAACGAAGTAATAAGGAAGTAATAAGAAAGTAGTAATAGGAAAGTAATAATGAAGGAAGTAATAAGAAAGGAAATAGTAAGGAAGAGAGTAATGAAGAAATAGTAATAGGAAAGTAATAAGGAAGTAATAAGGAGCGAAGTAACAAAGAACGAAGTAATAATTAATAATGGTAATAATAACAAGGGATAATTACATCGGAAGACGAAAGTGATAACAATAATGACAAAATTAATTGATAAATTAAGTGCAATTGATACTAATGATAATGATAACATAACCAAGAGTGAGATCCTTGTGTATTTCCAATGCCACTTCTCAGTTTTATCCGTGGTATTTATCGTTCAACTTTCAGAAATGTTTGTCTGTCTTTCTGTGTCTCCGAACTTTTGCTCTTTTTGCTTTGTTTGGTTTTTTTTTTTTT
>NC_051395.1:47637604-47640850 GCF_015228065.2 Penaeus monodon | reverse complement strand
TTTTTTATTACTTCCTTGCGTCCACTTATATTTTTTGTTTAACACTTTATTTAGATTGACTGATAGATAAATATATTGAAATATAGATAGATTGATAAAAATATCATAGATAGATATAAAGATAGATAGATAGACAGAAATATAGATAGATAGATAGATAGATGTAGACAGATATAAAGATAGATAGATAGATAGATAGATAGATGTAGACTCTATTTCTCTCTCTCTCTATGTCTGCTTCCTCTCTTTCTCTCCTTTCTCTCTCTCTCTCTCTCTCTCTCTGCCTATCTCCTTCTCTGCTCCCCCTCTCTCTCTATCCTCTCCTCCATTCTCCTGCTCCCCCTTCCCCCCCTCTCTCTCCCTCTATCTATCCTCTCTCTCTTCTCTCTCCTCTCTTCTCTCTCTCTCTCTCTCTTTCTTCCTCTCTCTCTCTCTCTCTCTCTCTCTCTCTTCTCTCTCTCTCTCTCTCTCCTCTCTCTCTCTTCATTCTCTCGCTTTTTCTCTCTCTCTCTCTCTCTCTCTCTCTCTCTCTTCCTCCTTTTCTAATTTTCTCCCTTTTTTATTACTTTCCTTGCGTCCATTTATATTTTTTGTTTAACACTTTATTTAGATAGTTGGATAGATTGACTGATAGATAAATATATTGAAATATAGATAGATAGATAAAAATATGATAGATAGATATAAAGATAGATAGATAGATAGATAGATGTAGACAGATATAAAGACAGATAGATAGATATAAAGATAGATAGATAGACAGATAGATAGATAGACAGCTTAGTAGCAGGATAAGATAGCTAGATAGATAGATCATTTGATAGATAAAGAGATATATACACAGATAGATAAACTGATAGATATAGCTGGACAGATAAATACATAATAGAGAGATAAATAAACAGATAAGCAGACGAATAGACACAAACTTAGATAGATAAACATACAGAGACAGCATAATAGATAGATAGGTAGATCGACAAACAGACAGGTCAATAGACAAATAAATATTTAGACAGCACGTAAAGAGGTGACCTGAAAACAATGAAGAAATATTATTGTTTAGATAAAAGTAAAGAGATGTTGCAAGCTTGGGAACAGTGAAAGACACTCTGAGATTGGTAACACTGATGTTCACGCGAGACAGGTCGGGTCAAATGTTATTGTGGATGAAAGCTTGGTGAGTTTAATTATGATGTAAAAACTGTGTGTGTGTGTGTGTGTGTGTGTGTGTGTGTGTGAGTGTGTGTGTGTGTGTGTGTGTGTGTGTGTGTGTGTGTGTGAGAGAGAGAGAGAGAGAGAGAGAGAGAGAGAGACTGCGTGTGTGTGTGTGTGTGTGAGAGAGAGAGAGAGAGGGAGAGGGAGAGAGAGAGAGAGAGAGAGTGTATGTGTGTGTGTATGTGTGTGCGTGTGCCAGACCTTGAGGAGGGCAATCAGAGTCTTAGGGGGGAGGGGGCAATTATCTCCTCCCCCCCACCCCCTTTGACACCCTGAATAACCTGTCATGACTCGAGACGAGAGCGTATGACCCAATGATCTCTGGACATGCAATAAGTCGATGTAGTTTTGCTTTGATTATGTCATTTTTCATCCTTCTAAATTCATGAAATAGTGTACACTTTTCATGAAAAGTCTTTTGTTAAACCTCCAATTATTCTAGGCTTCCAGTGGGATTTTTATATGATCAGATATATTAACACTGCTTTTGTCAGTATGTAAAAAATGCGTATTATATATATATATATATATATATATATATATATATATATGATATATAATATATATATAGGTATGTATATAGATATATAATATATATATGTGTGTATATATATATATATATATATATATATATATATATATATATATATATATATATATATATAATATATATATATATATGGGGCCGCGGGTGGCCGAATGGTTAGAGCGTCGGACTCAAGACTGTCACGACGGCAGTCTGAGTTCGAGGGTACGAGTCACCGACCGCCGCGTTGTTTCCTTAGGCAAGGAACTTCACCTCGATTGCCTGCCTAGCCACTGGGGGACCAAGTCAGTGCCGGGTAAATAGAGATGGTGACTCGATAAAAACACCGGCGGAAGGCAATGGCAAACCCACCGCTCTAAATTGCCAAGAAAAATCATGGAAGCACATGATCGTCAAGGCTGCGGTGGTCAAATGGTTAGAGCGTCGGACTCAAGACTGTCACGACGGCAATCTGAGTTCGAGGGTTCGAGTCACCGACCGCCGCATTGTTCCCTTGGGCAAGGAACTTCACCTCGATTGCCTGCCTAGCCACTGGGTGGCCAAGCCAGCCCAAGTCAGTGCTGGTCCCAAGCCCGGATAAAATAAGAGAGAATGTTACCTAAAAAGGTAACACCGGCACTCTCCGTGGAAAGGAACTGGGGACCCTACCACGTACTCACTCCAAGAGCATCACAACGTGAAAACTGCAATTGAGTATCATGCTGTGACCACGGCGGCTCAGACATGAAACCTACCGTTAAATGATGATGATATATATATATATATATAATATATATATATATATATATATATATATATATATATATATATAATATATATATATATATATATATATATATATATATGTGTATATATATATATATATATATATATATATATATATAATATATATAATATCATATATATATTATATGTGTGTGTGTGTGTGTGTGTGTGGTGTGTGTGTGTGTGTGTGTGTGTGTGTGTGTGTGTATGTGTGTGTGTTTGTGTGTGTACATATACATATACGTATATAAAACGAAAGAGGCTGATATGAATTTATGCATGTGCGTGCATGTACGTATTACTGAGCTAATTTGCATATGTGTATCATCACCATCTTTTGGATAGTACATGCAGTTGAACCGCCATGCATGCTTGCAGGATAGCCATTTCCTTTACGGCCACGCCTTTGAGTGTATACTATGTATATATACATCATAGTGTAAACTTTATGGGTATCACACTGTAAACTTTATTAAGTCATGACATTACGATAACGCAAAAATCATAATATCAACCAGAATTATGACAACAATACATCACGATATCACGAAAGTCACAACTTATCTAAAATGGTGATATACATAAAAATACATAGTATCATTATCTGCTTCAAGTCCCGCTGCAGAAGCAAAGCCATCAACAGTCCTCGATATTTCGTCCAACTCGCGCAACAGAGAGGCTGCTCTGGCCCTTTTTTTCTCTCTTTTCTTTTCTCA
>NC_051395.1:47600104-47602604 GCF_015228065.2 Penaeus monodon | reverse complement strand
TTAATAAACAGAACGAGAAATAGAAATAAAGTGAAAGTTCAGAAAAAAAGCAAACAAAGTAAAAGAAAGATAAACAAGTATAAAGATACGAAAGAAAAAGAAAGATTATAAAGCAAAAAGGAAAAAAAGAACGAATTAAAAAAAAAAAAAGAGAAAGAAGAGAGAGAAAAAGAAACAAAAACAGCAGGTAAATGACTGCAAAGAACCTTGACGACTCATTGTTGCCGATTGCAAATGTTCCCTTTGCAACGAGAGTGTTTACAGTACATAGCAATGTGTAATTCAGTCCGAGAGCAAGCGTTACACTCTCCCAGCTTTGCTCCCCTTATCCACCTCACTCTTAAGATTCTTTTGCCCTGTTACGTTAAGGGTCTTTTTCCTCTCATGCGTCGACTCAGACACACACACACACACACGCCCCTCGCGAAGTTAATTTCACTTCTATTTGAGTTTTTTGCTTGCGTTCGCCGGCAAAGGCAACTCGAGTCTGGAAGGCGAGAAGGAGAAATATTGTTCTTTTTCGCACTGTTCAAACTCTCTCAGTTACATTACCTAGAATAATGGTTTTCTTTTTTTTCTCCCTTTCTCTGTCTCTCTCTGTCTCTCTATGTATCTCCCTTTCTCTTTCCCTTTCCCTTTCCCTTTCCCTTTCCCTTTCCTTTTTTCTTTTTCTTTTTCTTTTTCTTTTTCTTTTTCTTTTTCTTTTTCTTTTTCTTTTTCTTTTTTTTTTTTCTTTTTCTTTTTCTTTTTCTTTTTCTTTTTCTTTTTCTTTCTCTCTCTCTCTCTCTCTCTCTCTCTCTCTCTCTCTCTCTCTCTCTCTCTCTCTTTTGAGAAAGATCGAGAGAAAGATTCCTCTTGCAAAGGATATTGCAATGCTTTTTGAAACTCCTCTTGCAAGAGAGAGGAGTCATTGTCACTGTTAATGTGTTTTACTTACGTAACTGTCGTTTTTATTTTTATGTTGATTGTAATAGTAATAAAAATGGTAATACAAATATATGATATTGATCTTTTATTAAAAATATAGTTGTTATGATAATAATGATATTGATAAAAATAGCACTAACGGCAATGATATCATAAATATACATCAAATCACAGTAATAATTATTATTATTTTTTGCCATTTATATATAATCGCTCTCACTTTCCTTATTCTATTTAATTATCTATTTGATTTTACTTAATTGTTTAATTGTCTTGTTATCATAACTTTGATTTAATTGCATTTGAAGTGTAGCGTGATATAGACCTATCAGATTAGTATATTTAATATTTTCGATACTGAAAGCTGTTGATTCCATAAGGAGATCGGAGAGATTAATTCAGTTACCTGTCCTTGAGTTTATAGTTATCACTAGAGGCTTATCGTTTAATATTGAAGAAATAAGGCTGAGATTCTTTTTATTATCTATTTATATATTTGTTATTTTGTTTATTCATTAGTTTTTCAACTGTTGCGATTATCCCATCACAATGTTGACATCATGCCATCAAAAATTATTTTCATCCAATTTTCGCCGTGCGAACTTATTTCACCGAAATATAATCAAAACAATAATTATCAAATACAAAAAAACAAACAAATATCTAAACAAATAATAAAAACAATAAACAAAACCAAACACAAAACAAACATGTAGGTAATCCCGCACAAACACAAAGATTAAAAGAAGTTTACAGCATCATCATACCGTATTCAACCCCACTGAGCCTCGCACCTGTACGGGGCGGTACAGCAGACCCCACACTTCATTGAATATTCAAGTGACAACAGATGCTTAGCTGGAATATACTGCGTGTCTTCCCGGCTCAGCTTAAGGGGGAAACGCCATGATTTGTCGTTCGGGGAATGAACATGTTTTTCCTCAGGCATTTTCGTAAAATTGATCGATCTGTGGCTGTTGGTAAAGTTAGTTTAGTTTAGTCCTTTATTTACCACCCTGGTTAACTGCACGGGTGTGATCATAATCATAACATTATATAATGGTATTACATTTGAATTTTAGGCTATAACATTATTGTAATAATTACTATATCAGTTAAAGGAAAGGAACAATTACACAGTCCTTTATCTACACATCTGCCACTCCGCGGCGTTCAGTTTGGGCGTGGAAAGACGTGGCTACATCTGATATGCGGACATGTGATACTACATTCCAAATTTAAGATACAATATAAGGGTATCTTCCAAGACACCTGATGATATGAAATAGTTACATAGTTCTCCGTACCTCATGCTAGGTGATATGAAAGGCTGGAACACATGGCACTCTGAGATATAATGTACAAATATTAGCGTACGTTCTTCATTGCACAGTTTACACTTAGTTTCTTCGACATTATAAACTGTACTGACCTGCCAATACAACCTATATCCGAGCCTGATTCTTGCGTTCACAGTAGCACACTGTCTTGTTCTTTTTTATATAAACCATAGATGAATGAATCTTGCGTAAACCGGTCATAGTGCGTGTGTGTGTGCCTGCTTGTGTGTGTG
>NC_051395.1:47592604-47595104 GCF_015228065.2 Penaeus monodon | reverse complement strand
GTGAAATATAAAGCATACACAACAAATGCATTATTTTATAAAATATCAAAAAAGGTTATATTATGGCAATACCACGAAGAAAACGTATCACCAATTCTTCTCGAAAAATGATAAACAGTAAATATATTATGGGGTGTTCCTATTCTGAATTATTAATGCTAATTCCCACTCCAATAATTTTACAATACCTGTATTACACACCTGAAAGAACAGACAGATTGAATCATGCCGGGTGGCCGTGCAATTCAAACAAGAAACAAATAGCAAGCATGTGGCGGGCGGGGAGACGACTGACGCGCAACACAAAACAGAAAAACGTATTAGCAATAACAAATGAGCGGCGTCTTGCGCAACCAAACACAGGGAAACTTATAATTCAAATCCTCGCATTCTTAATGTATAAACAGTAATAATATATTAGTAAAGATTTACATGTTAGGGTAAAAAAAAAAAAGATAGATAATATATATATATATATATATATATATATATATATATATATATATATATATATATATATATATATTTATATGTATATATATACATATATATATATATATATATATATATATATATATATTCCCATTTATGTGTGTATATACACATATATATAAATACGGTTTGGCACCAACAGCACTGTAGTGAACCCTAAGAAAACGGAAAGTCATCAAAGGGGGCCCAAGCAATTCGTGGCAGGGCTGGATGCCTGAAATCTCCACGTGTGACCACCAGGGACAACCGCCTTGGCAACCTCCGTGGACGTTACAACGACGTTTTATTTTATTTTTTTAAAATATGAATATGTTTACTTTGTTTCGTTTTTGTACCTTGTACATAGAAATATATTCTGATTTTATACTATAAAGCCTCCAGAAGTCCAAGCACCTAACTGCTTGTTCCCGCCTCTAGGACGATGACAGAGGTATGGGAGATAAACGAGGGAGTCACGCTCGCACGGCCCAGGCTACAGGTACTCTCTCTCTCCCAACCCATGGCTTAATTTACTTAAAAGCAAGGGGTATTCTAGCAGTAAGCCGGAGATCCTTTACGGAAGACTGTTTGCTTAAGATAGCCCTTGCTGTAGGCATATATAGAGAGGCCGTAGTAGAGCCTTTTCCTTGTTTATCATAATCGTGTTTTACGGTGACGGACGGAGGATTCGAGGCAGTTTTTTGTAAGTGTAAACCAGCAGTATATGCAGGCTTTGCTACATTATTGTCATTTATGTATATATCCAAGACTCTTAATTAAATATTAGTTTTATGTGTTTGTTTGTTTCTTCTTTTTATGAGGTTCTTTTTAGCAAGGAGTCGTGCCCAGGCTCCTTTTGATTTTCCACACGGGGAGTTTTTTGAAACCCCGGTGTGTACGTATAACCTCAATATCAGCTTCGCATATCGGACTTTATCAAATCCGTGCATATGCTCACGCGCGCGCATGTAATAGTATATATACATGCAAATGTATGTATATGTGTGTGTGTGTGTGTGTGTGTGTGTATATATATATATATATATATACATATATATATATATGTATATATATATATATATATATGTGTGTGTATATATATATATATATAATATATATACTATATATATATATATTTATTTTTGTTTTTTTTTTTTTTTTTTTTTTTTTTTTTTGTGTCGGTAGGTTATGTCTGAGCCCCGTGGTCAAGCATGATATTTATTGTAGTTTTCATGTTGTGATGCTCTTGAGTGATACGTGGTAGGGTCCCCATTCTTTCCACAAGAGTGCCGTGGTACTTTTAGGTAATATTCTCTCTATTTATCCGGCTTGGACCAGCACTTGACTGGCTGGCTTGACCACCAGTGGCTAGCATGCAATCGAGTGAAGTTCCTTCCCAAGGGAAACACGCGCCGGCCGGTGACTCAACCTCGAACTCACATTCGTCTGACAGTCTTGAGTCGACACCTAACCATCGCCCCCGCGCTTATATATATATATATATATATATATATATATATATATATATATATATATATATATATATATATATATATATGTGTGTGTATGTATTATGTATGTTATATATATATATATATATATATATATATATATATATATATATATATATATATATATATGTGTGTGTGGTGTGTGTTGTGTGTGTGTGTGTGTTGTGTGTGTTATACATGTGTAATTATATTATAGATATAATATATATATATATTAATATATATATATATATATGTGTGTGTGTGTGTGTGTGTGTGTGTACACACGCACATACACACAGTCACACATGTACACACACACACACACACACACACACACTTATATATATATATATATATATATATATATATATATATATATATATATATATATATATATATATATATATGTATATATGTATATATATATATATATATGTATATATATATATATATATATATATATATATATATATATATATATATATATAGTTATTTATTTATTAAACACACTCCTGCGTGAGTATTGTATGTTTGAT
>NC_051395.1:47547604-47555104 GCF_015228065.2 Penaeus monodon | reverse complement strand
AAAACGCAAAGAAAAAGACAAAGAAAAACAAATAAACAAAAATAGGGTGGAAAAAACTCCAGCAATGGACTAATTATCTTTTCGGACTCATAATAATCACTGGTCTAAGCGTCGTCAAGGAAGCCTGGATTTTCTGCATATTAAAGGACTCGCTATGAACGTCTGTCCTTGTTTGATGTGCCGAGTGCCTGATCAGCTGATTCGCACCGGCCTCTTGCAGCATCCCTCTCTCTGTCTCCCTGATTTTTCTCTTTTATTTGGTCTTTGGTTCTTTTTCCTTCGTTTCTTTCCTGTTTGTTTGTTTGTTTGTTTGTTTCTCTGAGAGATATAAATTATTATTCAAGTATCTATCTATATAAAGAGAAATATCATAAAACACGAACTAAATCTATGACAATGACTAAGACTTAATCATTCATCTTCACACTTTGATCATTCTTTAAAAAAACGCAAAAAAGACAAGAGAAAAAGGGAAAAAAATCCATATATGTACATATATATATGCATATAGGCGTACATATATATATATATATATATATATATACTACAACACATAACACACACACACACATATATATATATTATATATATATATTTATATATATATATATATTATATATATATATATATATATATTAATATATATATACTACTATATAATATATATATATATATATATATATATATTCACATATACATATCCTCTTGAATATTGTCAGTCACATAATATACCGCAGGTTAAAATTTGACATATGAATAAAACAAACAATAGCGAACAGATATTTTTTTTCTAAAATAAACGAGGAATCATGTACGTATCAGTATATTTGTCGTTGCCATGTGATGTATTACAAACAACACATAAGTAACATAAGTCTGATTTATTGAACAGAAGATTGATCAATCAGTATTAAAATTTCGCTACTCCTATTTGCTATATAGTAGAAAAAAAAAAAAAAAAAAAAAAAATATATAATATATATATATATATATTATATATTATATACATATATATATATATATATATATATATATATATATATATTATATATATATATATACATATATTATTGACAATCAAATCATAAATGTTATTGTTAAAAATATTTGTCTCCCTTAGGAAACTAATAAGACCTTCTATCTTACAACCCTCCTCCCCTAATATATTTTTCAGTGCCCGTGGGGGAGGCAAGTACATACGTCTTTGGTCTGAGAATGCTGCACAAACTTCCACTACATGTGCGACTGTTAATGGCTCTTGGCATCCCTCACAAAGTGCTTCGCTTTTAGCCATCATCGGGCCCATGAGTCAGGCTTGTGTGGCCGATTCTCAGCCTTATTAACAATTTCTATTTATCCTTTGGGATGGCCGCTGATCATCCAACAGCCAAGGTCATCTCTAATCTCTTTGTTTCTAGAGGTATGTCTCTGTTGCTCCCTCCGTTTATCACGAACACCAACTTCTGATGCTGAGTTGCAAGTCGGTGTGTGGGAGAGAATACTGATAAATGCACCGGCATCCAGGTACAATCATATCTGCAGTGAGTAAGCAGATCCATGAGAATTGTATATACGTCAAATGCATACTAAATACTCCCACCAGATTTTTGGTCGTGCGTTTGTGGACAGTGGGTTGAATCTTGGAAAATATATGCTGGTTATGAATGTGTATATATGTATATATATATATATATATATATATATATATATATATATATATATATATATATATATATATATATAATACATATACACACACACACACACATACATACAGACACACACACCACACATACACACACACACACACACACACACACACACACACACACACACACACACACAAACACACACACACACACACACACACACACACACAACACACATTATATTATATATTATATTATATATATATATATATATATATATATATATATATATATATTACATATAAATACATAAATATACAACTGAAGTTAATACTCGAAAAGAAATATCTAATAAGCAATGGTCTACTGAATATACACATAAACATGCACTCAGAATCAAACTAACGTAATGTTGCTCACTCTCTTTGCAGCCTCTCATACACACTCACACTCGCCTGTACGTGAGTAAATGAATGTTTATATCTGCTAGCTTTGACACCCGATGCCAGTATGAGGAGGAGGATTCATTTGTTACAATTATTATCATTATATTATCTTTGTGTTCTTT
The DNA here is from genome assembly GCF_015228065.2 of Penaeus monodon. Lineage (NCBI taxonomy): Eukaryota > Metazoa > Arthropoda > Malacostraca > Decapoda > Penaeidae > Penaeus > Penaeus monodon. The sequence goes on along the minus strand of NC_051395.1, from coordinate 47,552,887 downwards.
ATTATCATCATTCTTAGTATTATTACCTTTCTTATTCTGAGAATTCCAGGAATTACGATGATATAAGGATAATGATTGATAGTAATGATAATGATAGTGATATTTACCATTACTAACATTATCACTATTATCATTATGATCGTCCTTTTCGGTGTTATCATCATCGTGCTGTGTACGATTGTTTTATTTTCATTATCACCATTATACTGTCCCTCCTTTTGTACCACTACACTTCTCCTTTATCTCTCTTTTTCCTTTCCTCAGTTGGTTTGTCTTGTTATCCTAACTAGAAAATAATATCAGCAAACAGACAGAATATGAAAGTTAAAATTCAGCAACAGTATCAACGTGTCGACTTTACTTACTCAGAGTTACTATCATTATAAAAAAAATAAATAAATAAAAACTTTCCGGAGACACGGCTCTGTGAGTATCGTTTCAGAAGCTTCGGGATGTTTTCGTCTGTTTCGGAACGCTGTTTCGGAATATAATATGAAACAATAACGTCCCTGATATTTGTGGAGAAGATTGAGTTCATTCGAGCCGCGTATATGAAAATTCCAGGGCGTCGAAGAGAGTGTAAGTGCAAACATAATCAGTGAAACAAACAACGTTGTTGGGAAAGCGAATTTTGAAAATTCTTATTCTCTCTCCCTCTGTCTCTCTCTCTCTCCCTCTTTCTCTCTCTCTCTCTCTCTCTCTCTCTCTCTCTCTCTCTCTCTCTCTCTCTCTCCCTTCTTCCTCTCTCTCTATATATAAAATATATATATATTTATATATAATATCTTTCTCTTCCCCCCTCTCTCTCCTCTCTCTCTCCTCTCTTCTCTCTCTCTGTCTCATCCTTTTCTCCCTTCTCTCTCCGTCTTCTCTCTCCCCATCTCTCTTCCTCTCTCCTCTCTCTTCTCTCCCCTCTCTCGTCTCTCTCTCTCCCTCTCTCTCTCTCTCTCCTCTCCTCTCTCTCCCCTCCCACTTCTCTCTCTCTTTTTCTCTCTCCTCTCTCTCTCCCCTTCTCCTTTCTCTCTCCCCTTTCTTCTTTTTTTTTTTTCTCCTTTTTCTCCTTCCTTTCCCCCTCTTCTTCTTTCTTTTTCTTCCTCCTCCCCCTCCTCTCCTTTTCCCCCTTCCTCCCCCTTCCCCCCCTCCCCCCCTCTCCCCCCCCCCCCTCCACTTCCCCTCCCCCTTTCCTCCTCCCCCCTCCTCCTCCCCCCCCTCCCCTTTCCTTTCCTCCCTCCCCCTTTTCATCCCTTCCCCCCTTCTTCTCTTTATTATCTTCATTTCTTCCCTTCTTCTTTTTCCCCTCTTCTCTCCCCTCTCTTTTTTCCTCTCTTCTTCTCTCTCTCTCCTTTTCTCTCTTTTTCTTCTTTTCTCTCTCTTCTCCCCCTTCTCTCTTCCCCTTCCCCCTTCTCTCTTTCTCCTCTCTTCTCCTCTATCTTTACCCTTTTTCCCTCGTATTCTATTCTCCTTCCTCTCCTCTCTCTCTCCTCTCTCTCCTCTCTTCTTCTCTTCTATTCTCTCTCTCTCTCTCTCTTCTCTCTCTTTTTCTTCCCCCTTTCCTCTCTTCTCTCCTTTTTCTCTCTCTCTCTCTCTCGATCTTTATTCCCCCCCTCGATTTCATCTCCTTTTCGAAACTCTATCTCTCTTTTCCCGTCTCTCTCTCTCTCTCTCTCTCTCTCTCTCTCTCTCTCCTTTTCTCTCTCTCGCCGTCCCCACCTCTCTCTCTCTCTCTCTCTCTCTCTCTCCCCTCAATTTTCCCCTTTCTTGCCTTTTCTCTGTTGCCTCTCTCTGCCTCTCTCTCTCCTCTCTCTCAATTTCTCTCTCTCTGCTCTGCTGTCAGCTCTCTCGCCTCTCCTCTTTTCTCTCCTCTCCCTTCTCTCTCTCTTCTCTCCTCCTCTCTCTCCTCTTTCTCATCTCGCTCGCACGCTCTTTATGTGTTAATTTCCCCCGCATCTAAGCTCATCTCAGATAAGAAGAAGAATTTTTTTTTCTTTTTTTTTACCTCCTTCTTTTTCATCTCTTTCTCTTTGTTTACATTATCGACGCGATGGCCCCGGGCTGTCCCTGCGTCCGTCATTCTTTGATGCTGGGTTACCTCTCTCCAGATTTATACGGAGTTCGCTTTTAGCCAATCTCCCCCCCCCCCCCAAAAAAAAAAAAAATCGGCTTTTTTCTTTCTCCTTTTTTTTTTTTTTTTTTTGGTTGGTTGGCCATTCTAACTTTTCACGTTTATTTCGTAATTCCCTCCCAATAAACTCCCATTAAACTTTCTGCCGAGTTTTAATTGAAATCACGCATATGAGGGTATTATTTTCGTCACCCCTAATGGGTCTCGAGCATGACGGAGGGGGAGGGTGGGGGGAGGGGGGAGGGGGGGAAGCGTTGTTTCATTCCGAAAAAAAGCTTTGGGGAAACAAAACTGGGGTGGGAGGGGAAGGGGGGGAGGGGAGGGGAGATTGTGGCTTTTGTTTGTTTGTTGCTGTTTGTTTCGTGTGTAGGTGTGTTTGTCTTCCTTTTAGGTTTTCCACGTAGGATTAACTTTGATATTTTACGGCATTTAGTGCTGAGTTGTTGTTGTTTTTTCTGTACTTTCTTTAGTGCTGATTTTTGCTTGCTAATAGAACTTTGAGTATGATAATGATAATAGTAACTTATAATATATTAGTATTAGTAATACTAATGATAATGATAAGAATTATACCAATAATAATAATAGCAATAGTGTAACAGATAATTATATATATATATATATATTATATATATATATATATATATATATATATATTATATATATGTGTTGTGTGTGTGTGTGTTTGTGTATATATATATATATATATATATATATATATATATTATACATTGTTATCACTGTTGTCAATATCATTATTACTATAATTCTTATCTTTATGATATATATAAAGAAAGACAGAGAATAAGGTTATGAGAGAGAGGGAGAAAGGGAAAGAGAAAGAAAGAAAAGAAAAAAAGTGACAGGAACAGACAGAGAGAGTGTAAGAGAGAGAGTGTGGGGAACAGATAGATAGATGGAAAGAGTGTGTGTGTGTGTGTGAGAGAGAGAGAGAGAGAGAGAGAGAGAGAGAAACAAAAGAGAGAGAAAGAGAGAGAACAGTGAGAGGAACAGAGAGAGAGAGAAGAGAAGAGAGAGAGAGAGGAAAGAGAGAGAGAGAGAGAGAGAGAGAGAGAGAGAGAGAGAGAGAGAGAGAGAGAGAGAGAGAGAGGACACACACAACACACACAACGAGAGCGAGAGAGAGAGAGAGAGAGAGAGAGAGAGAGAGAGAGAGAGAGAGAGAGAGAGAGAGAGAGAGAGAGAGAGACAAAGAAAGAGGCGTAGGATGAGGAGGACCGCTTGAATCACCTGACAGCGCCAGCCACTTCGCAAATCAAACAATCAGAATTGTTGACCTTACAAAATGTCTACTTTATAAATGGGTTTCATGTACTTTTTTCTCGCACGTCGCCACTCGTCACCCGACCAGCCTCTCAGGACCACGCAGCTCTGAATGTGCTTATTCAGAACTCCAGGATCAAATCCTACATTTATGGATTACCGGATTTTTTATTATTAATCAGAGTGACACTGATTGATGGGGTACCTGTTTGTCACAGCTTAAAAGGCTGGCAAATATGAACTGTAATTTTATCACTGTAAAAATAAGATCTAATTTTTTTGTGTGGGTGTGTTTATTTTCTTTTAATATGCATTACGTGTAAGAGGTTTGCGAATGTACACGAAGATGTATTAGTGTATATGTATAGTGTGTTTGAAGGCTGCATTTCCCTTTCATCTTTCATCATCGGGTCTAGCTATTATAATTATGTAATTTAAACGGCAAGAGACTTATTTAATCCTGGCTAATTATCTTAATATGAAACGTGTCTTTATGTGCGATTAGGGTATACTCTGCCATGTTATAATGCGTATATTATTTGATATATAATTATTGTAATAATAGTAAGGCATAACTATTTGTGACTCTGTAATAATATATACGAAATAATGTTAGCAATACCTCATTAACAGTAATTATTATAATCATCATGACCATAACAATATATATGTAGAAATGATATATATACATATATAATAATATATATAATATATATATAATATATATATAATAATATATATGTAATAATGTTAATAATAACCTATTAAAACCATGATCGTAATGCTATAAATATAACATTGCTAATAATAGCTAATAAAAGTAACAGCCGTAACCATAGCAAAACCAAATATTAACGGTATTGAATAACCATGAATAACAGTGTCACTCAGTACTATAATAGTATAGGCATTCTCTTTATAGAAGAATCACCATATGAAAAAAATAATGAAGTAAATTAGTCGACGCGCATCTTTCAAAATCACAGACAAAACATTAAATAAAGCAAAACAAAAAAAAATGGATAAAAGCAAACATATTCACACATTTCTTTGCAATATCTAAATATTATATTTCATATCAGTATCCCCTTGGCACATTGCTTTTCGTTAATTTATTTATATGTAACAATAGCTTCTTCCAATAAATAACACGAATTCTTTATCCATGTTACTTATTAATTAATAATAACTTGCATTCGATTAAATCATATTTCACTTCTTAAACTACACAGATTAAGCTTATGTGATTAGGTAATTATATCGTAATTGAGAACTCACTTGCAGAAAACGAGATTCTTCTAAATATATATTTCATCGTTCATTTACGCACTTATTTCTTCATTTATTTAGTTATTTCCTTTTTCTATTGTTCTTCCAAAAATCTTCATTGATCAATATATTTTTCTCCATACTTAGCTGATAATTATATTATTGTTTGTCTATATATAATAATAATTATGATACTTTTATCATAATTAACAATGACAATGGTAATGATGGCAATAAGGAGGAATCTAATGATTATAATTACGGTAATGATTATAACAACGATATGGTGCTATTGATGATGATGATAATGATAGTGATAAAATGAAAATAGAATTATAACAATACTTATGATACCACCAGTATTAATGATAATATATCATGATGATAATAATAATTATGATAATAATAATAATTATAATAATAATAATAATAATAATAATAATAATAATAATAATAATAATAATAATAATAATAATAGTAATAATGATAATAGTAATAATGATAATGATAATAATGATAATAATAATGATAATAATAATAATAATAATAATAAATACATAATATAATAATAACACTATGCTGAAACTGATTATAATAATGGTAATAAT
>NC_051395.1:47535104-47542604 GCF_015228065.2 Penaeus monodon | reverse complement strand
TAAAAGGTTTTCGTTTCTTTGAAGTCATTGTTGATTCTATTCCTATTTGGCTTCAATTGTGCTTAAACTTTTGATTAATTCCGATCTTGCCATGCTAGCTATAAAGTAAATTTCGCTCACTAGGAAAACAAACTTACCCATAGTGTTAGAAATCCAAGTATGCCAAGCTTTTTTGGCTACATCATTAAATTAATTAAAAGACAAACAGAAAGCATTAACAAGAGAAAGGAGACTATAGCAAACTATCAATGCATATTTGCATTAGAAAAGATGTATACTTAATGGCAGACAAACAAACACACACACACACACACACACACACACACACACACACACACACACACACACACACACACACACACACACACACACATATATATATATAGTATATATATGTATGTATATATATATATGGGGCCGCGGTGGCCGAATGGTTAGAGCGTCGGACTCAAGACTGTCACGACGGCAATCTGAGTTCGAGGGTTCGAGTCACCGGCCGGCGCGTTGTTTCCCTTGGGCAAGGAACTTCACCTCGATTGCCTGCCTAGCCACTGGGTGGCCAAGCCAGCTCAAGTCAGTGCCGGGTAAATAGAGATGGTGACTCGATAAAAACACCGGGCGGAAGGCAATGGCAAACCACCGCTCTAAATTGCTAAGAAAAAATCATGGAAGCCCATGATCGTCAAGGCCGCGGTGGCCGAATGGTTAGAGCGTCGGACTCAAGACTGTCACGGCGGCAATCTGAATTCGAGGGTTCGAGTCACCGACCGCCGCGTTGTTCCCTTGGGCAAGGAACTTCACCTTGATTGCCTACCTAGCCACTGGGTGGCCAAGCCAGCCCAAAGTCAGTGCTGGTCCCAAGCCCGGATAAAATAGAGAGAATGATTACCTAAAAGGTAGCACCGGCACTCTCCGTGGAAAGGAACTGGGGACCCTACCACGTACTCACTCCAAGATCATCACAACATGAAAACTACAATTAAGTATCATGCTGTGACCACGGCGGCTCAGACATGAACCTACCGTTAAAAGAAGAAGATATATATATATGTGTGTGTGTGTGTGTGTGTGTGTGTGTGTGTGTGTGTGTGTGTGTGTGTGTGTGTGTGTGTGTGTGTGTGAATGTTTGTATGCATATGTGTACATAAAAGGAGATGAAAATAGAGAGAGAGGAATGAAAAAGAGAGAGAAAAAAAAATTAGGATTTATGGACATGAATATCCAAATTTGGAACTACACATTCCAATATTTCTACATCTATTTGCCTATCTATCTATCTATCTATCTATCTATCTATATATATACCCATCCATCCATCCATCCATCCATCAATCAATCCACCCATCCATCCATCATATAAATCATCCATCCATCTATCTATATCTATCCTCCCCCCCACATTTGATTTATCTATCTATCTATCTATCTATCTGACATTTTCGTTGCTCTCCTCTCACAGCCAGAATAACCTTCTCCATCCTTAACCCAATTCGATATTGCAATGCCGGAATTTGAATGCAAGAGAGCCTCTGAACAAATGAACAAATTGTATTTCCTGCCCCCCCCGTCGTACTCGAACGAAATCTCTCCTGAACCAAGGGGCGCCTACTACGTCAGTTTTCATTTACATTGAGGTGAAGTATAAAGACAAGACGGAAAGACCAGGGATAGTAGTGATAACGATGATGATGGTGTTGGTGATGATACTAATGGTAAATTATGATAACAATAACGATGTTAATGATAACGATGTTAATGATGATAATGCTGATAATAACTATACTTCTACTACTACTGCCAGTAATAGTAGTACTGCTATTAATCATAGTGATAATAATAATAGTAATAATAATAGTAATAATGATAGTAATAATAATAGTAATAATAATAATAACAATAATAATAACAATAATAATAATAATAATAATAATAATAATAATAATAATAATAATAATAATAATAATAATAATAATAAAATAATAATAATAATAATAATGATGATGATAATGATGATCATCATGATGATAATGATAATGATAATGATAATGGTAATGGTAAAAATGATGATCAAGTGATGATAATAATAACGAAAATAAATTAACAACGACTTTATCATACAGTATTTTATTTCGTTTTGTGATCGCGTTCCTATTCATTTTTTCTTCCTGTTTCTCTTCGTAGTCGGTCGATTCGAACAATCTTACATCCTCTTTTTTTTTTTTTTTTCAAAGGCAGTACCCCTCTTGACTTTTCTTACCAACAGCTAGTTCTCAACCTTTAGCAAAGAGTTATTTTTACTGAGACTTCAAAGGGTTTTTTTTTCATGTTCCTGACCCCGTACTGTTATTCCTTAATTTTCTTCGCCTCCGTTTCGACTAAAACATTTTTCGTTTCTTGGTTCGAAACAAAGAAACCCGATTTAACCCTTGAAGTTATACCCTTGGTCTTTGAATATATTTGGCACGTATATATATATATATATATATATATATATATATATATATATATATATAATATATATATATATATATATATATATTATATATGTATATATATATATATATTTTTTTTTTTATATCGCTCTCGCTCTCGCTCTCTCTCTCTCTCTCTCTCTCTCTCTCTCTCTCTCTCTCTCTCTCTCTCTCTCTCTCTCTCTCTCTCTCTCTCTCTCTCTCTCTCTCTCTCTCTCAACTTTCCAAAAATGGTTTCCACTTCCTACAGCTTCAATAGGTTGCTTTCGAGTCCCTTTTCAAGTCTTTTAGATGCAGACACATTTTTTTTGTGTGTGTTTTCGCGATATCAAAATGTTCCGGAAGATATGACATTTTTTTTTCTTTCTCTCTCTCTCTTTCTCTCTTTCCTGGGTCTTTATAGATTCTTCAAGACATTTTTTTGCCTCTCCTTGCCAAAATGGAAATAGAGTTTTGAAGATAAAATGAATTTGCAAACTACTATTTTCATCCACTCATACTTTATAAAGATGTTACTCTACTGTTATATCATAATGTTGATATAATATAATAAACATTACATCTCTCTCAAATCACCAATGATCAGTTATCATAAATACGATTCTTCGATACTGTCAACCATAGTGTTGGAAGCTTCACCAGTTTTCCTATCTTGTTCACAGACCTTGAAATCCTAACGTTTCTCATGAAATAATATTATTGTTTCCTGTTCTTGTCCCTTTCACTGTAATTTCTTCCACGCAATCCATTCTCATGATCGATGTATTTCGAAAGATGCTTCAGTGTAAGAATTCTGTTACCATCTTCGTTGTGAAATTTCACTATCTTCATTATTATTCAAGAGGTCTTTCCCTCTGTCCTTTTTCCCTTTAGCTTTTCATTCTTATAGGAGGAGGATATGTAGGGGAAGAGGAAAGAGAGAGAGATAGAGAGAGAGAGAGAGAGAGAGAGAGAGAGAGAGAGAGAGAGAGAAGAGAATAAAAACCTATTTGTCAGAGAACAGGTAATCAAAATTTACTTTCCATGAGAGTACTAAAAATAACCTTTTGCAGTGCATAAACCATCTTCAGCATTGTTTCCACATTTTTTCCCTTACTTTTGTACCAAGGAAGAGAAACACAATAAACCTGGGCTTCAATTAATCAAAATATACCTCCATGGCATCAATTTACGTTGTGCTTTGAACAACCGGATAACTCACAAGTTAAATATCCTTTTGGTTCATCACTATTGAACATGAAAAAAATAAATAAATAAAATGTTACGGAAAAAATAAGCAACTTGAATGAATTACAAAGTGAAATGATTGAACTTCTTACGGCAAGAGTGCTAGAAGGGGAGATCAAAGAATTCATACAAAAGAGAAGCAGGGAGCGAACGTAACACTGTGTTGCTCCTGAAGCTCACTTGGTGTAGATCCAATGAAATAAGGGTTAGAGGTAGAGGAAAGGGACAAGACAATGGATAATAGAGAGATAAAGAGAAGGACAAAGGGACAAAGATAGAAGAATAGAACGAAATAATAAAAGAAGAAGAAAAAAAGAAACTCAGGACATCTCAGAATGAAAAGACGGAAGGAAATAAATAACAATAATTCTGAGAAATGTAACAAAGGTAATCATGAAGATAAAAAAAAAAAAAAAAATGAAGACGAGAAAAATCAAACATAATAAAATACGACATGACACCAAAAGGTAATCAAATTAAAAGGAAATAGAAATAGAAATACTGATAATCCGCGTGCTTGAGGAAGCATGTAATAGACAAGAAAGAAAAAGACGAGAAAAAATGAAAAGAACTTTGTTTCTGGACATGATTGAAAAACTTTTTTTATATGGCGAATCTAAAACGGGTATTCGCGTAGAAAACTTTGAAGTTTAAGAGTGAGATGTAAAAAACTTGATAGAGGAAGGTAATATTCTTATTTGATCATAAAGGGCATCATTGCCTCAAAGATGATAGCGAGGTTCTCTCATTCATGTGAGAAAGTTAATCTTTTTTTGTTTGTTTGTTTGCTTTTTTTGTCAATTTTTAGTATTTCAGGATTTTTATCAAGCTGAACCGGATGTTCCTATTGCAATGATGCATTGCGCAATTCAGAAGATTATGCACCTAGTGACAAAGATGATAGTTCTCATTATTTTTATAATGATGATGATGGTAATAACAATGGCAATAATGATAAAATGATAATAATAATAATAATAATAATAATAATAATGATAATTATAATAGTAATAATAATAACAATAAAATAACGATAATAATAACAATAATGATAATAATAATTATGATTTTGATATTAATAATAATAATAATAATAATAATAATAAAGATAATATAATGTATATAATAATAAAGATAATGAAATATGATTACATATGGTTCAATAGTAAATTATATTATATAATTATTATTATTCTATTAAATTATATTATTTTTATTATATTATTATTTATTATAATATTTATACTAATGATAATAATAATAATAATGATGATAATAATAATAATAATAATATAATAATAATAATAATAATGATAAAAATAACAGTAATAATAAAGATAATGACAGAATTGATTAGAGTAATGGTTTCAATAATAAAGATAATTGTTATTATTATTATTATTATTATTATTATTATTATTATTATTATTATCATCATCATCATCATCATCATCATCATCAGCATTATTACTATTATTATTATTATGGAAATAATAATGATAGCAATAGTAATAATGATAATAATAATAATAATTTTAAAAAAATATGTTAATGATAATAATAATAATAATAATAATAATAATATAATAATAATAATAATAATAATAAAACAACACAACAACAATGATAATAATGATAATAATGATAATAAAATTAATAATAACAACAATGATAGTAATAGCAATGACAATAATGATAATAATAATAATTATTATTATTATTATAAAGATGACGATAATAATAATAATATAATGGTAATGATAATGATAATAATAGTAGTAGTAGTAATAACAGTAATAAAAGTAATAATGGTAATAAACATGATAATAATAATAGAATAATGATATTGGCAGTAATAAAATGATAGTAGTAATAGTAAAAAATTATAATAATAATAACAATAACAACAACAACAACAATAATACTAATAACAATAATAATAATGATGGTGATGATAATGATGATGATAATAATAATAATAATAATAATAATAATAATAAACAAAATAATAATAATGATAATAATAATAATAATAATAATAATAATAATAATAACAACAACAACACCAACAACAACAACTATAATAATGATAATAATAAAAATAATAATGATAATAATAATAATAATAAAAACAGCAGCAGCAGATTATAAGCATATTGATTTCGTAGAAATTGTAATCAAAATATGATGCATACCAATTGAAATGATAAATTAAAGAAAGTAAGGATAGGGCAAAATAATACTCTCCACGTCCATTACTATTGTCAGTGGAATTATGTTACAAGTAAACTATACAAATAACGTTATACAGAAAACACTGAAAAATATCTAGGGTGACATATGGTCGAAAGAATCTACGAGACATTTTTTTTTCAATTAGTATAGTATATATGTAAATATATGATATATAATATATATGATATATAATGAAATGCATATGGAAATGGATGAATACTCAAAGTGGTTTTAATTGAAAAATTGATAGCATCTAGAGGAACAGTCAGTTCCCCGAAATAATTTCCCGAACCATTTGATTACTGGCGGAGAAAATAATGTTATATATATATATTTATATATATATATATATATATATATATTATTTATTATATATTTATTATATATATATATATATATATATATATATATATATATATATATATATATATATACATATATTGTAAAGAGTTTCTAGTGTTTACAGTGATGGTTTCACTATATTTCTTGTATGTGGTGTGCGTATGAGGCGTAGGAGTCTTTTTGGTTCGCTTCCATCCGTTCGTATGGCAGCTTCGACTCCACCAAAGCCTAATGTCAACCATTGTCGGTGGTTGCCATTCTATGGTTTGCCACTCTACTTATTTATTTTTCTTGTATTTCTTGTACATGTTCAACGATTGGTGAATTATGAGATGAAGTAAATGCGGTAAAGTGAAATGAAGTGCTGTGAAGTGATGCGGAGAAAATTATGTGAGGAACATAACTATATTTTACACTAACTTGAACTATTTATTGCAGCCTCCATCTGAACTGAGCTCAATACTGATAGCTTCCGCCCGCTCTACCAGCGGCTACCCTGGGCTTTTGCTTGGCTATCCTACCCTCCAACTTCGCCTGGACGCTTCACTCCCTCGTTTCCACCGACATATCACTGAAGGAAGTCATGACCAATTACGATTGTTTATATGTACATTTGTGTGAATTTGTACATTCTGATGAATATAACTATGGAACTGCAATGTTGTTTAATATGCCCCGAGATAATTTACATCCCAGAGGATACCATAAAAAGAACCAAAGATTGTTGCAAATAAGATCAAAGCAAAGAAACGACGGACAAGCATAGGATCCTTGTATGGCAAGCCAGCAAACGTATTTTTTATTTAGGTTGCTCATCAATTATTGTAAAGGAATCGCTCGTGCCCGCCTCTGCCAAACGAGGGAAGGTGGTTGCGCTGTATGACTACTTGGGGGAGCGGCGCGTATTCCCCACCACACGTTGTCTGATTAAGAGTAAGTTCCTGGGTGGTTTAACGTCGTGCTTGCTTCGATCAAGTTCACGGATGTCCTCATCGGTATGGTGCTGGGTGTCAGGGTGTCGAGCGTGAATATAACGAGTGCGAAAGCAGCCAAAACTCCTCAGAGGAGCGAAGTTAATGCTGCTGCGACGCGGGTCGCCAAAGCGAAGGAAAATGTCGGTGCTGATAGATTACTTGTTCCTAACTTCAAATTTGAGAATGTCTCGGAGCAAGATTTCATGGATGCTCAGTCCTCCTGCCTTCTCTCGAACACACTGTTAAAAATC
>NC_051395.1:47522604-47527604 GCF_015228065.2 Penaeus monodon | reverse complement strand
TGTAGCTATATACCTATTTATATCTATATCTCTAAATTTAAGTCTTTATCTGAATTTATCGATTCATCTAAAAATATATGCAATAATTTGTATACCAAATTCTGTACACCAACGTGTTTCTTTAATTATGCATCTATAATATTACACTATAAAAAAGCTAGGCAACTCAGGAAGAGGATATATTCGTTCCTTTCTCTCTGCTTTTCCAAGAATCTGTGGTGAATATTATATTCATGATTTTATTTGCATAAAATGTGTTTCAAAAATGGTCTGGAATCGATAAAATGTTGCTTTCCCTTTTGGCGAATGGATTCTTAAATGCTGCTTCGTTTCTGTATAGTTTTTTATTTTTCTTCATCATCATCATCTTCATTTTCACTTTTTTTTTATGAATGACTTTTCAGATTTTTTTTTATTGTGCAATCTATCTGTGGCTGATAGAATCGTAACCATAGCATTTTCAGTATATTTCCCAATCCCATCCTCATTTCCAAAATAGTGGGGTTAAAGAAGGAGCTCACAGAACATACAAGGTCAGGGATGAATCAACCAAGATAACCCTTCTGTTGACGAGAAGAGATCCTGATAAGAATTTAAGTTGAGGCTGCAAAGGATCTTTCTGCCAGCTGAGAGGCAAGAAGGCTAAAGGCTAACTTAGTTATGAAAATTAAGAGCAGCACTGGAGGTACGGATCCTCAAGCAGTGTGACTTGGTTCTTAAAAAAATAATAATAATAATGACGACACTGGAGGTACGGATCCTTAAGTAGTGTTTTCCTAAGCTCTCTAACACCTAGATTTCACAAAGTACAGCTTTGGGACTCTGTAAAAGAGAGTGCAGCCTGCAGATAGTAATGCAGCATGTCACACGTCCGAAAGAGACCAGTCGTCTCCCACACACAACCATAAACAAACACTTAACTGTGAGACACGAAACGAGGTAAATCCAAAAGAGAGAGCACAAGTCTCATAACACTGAGAGTAGGACCAATGTTCAGATCAGAAGTCAGGACCGAAGTCAAGACCGAAAAGATTTTCCTTCCTTGTTTGCTTCTTGGATTTCTTGGAGATCGACCAGCGGTATATGGTCATGTTAACACAGGGAGCCAAAATTATTTAAGCCAGTGGATCCTTTTCATTATTTCAATCTAGAAAAGATCATAAAGTTATGTCTCCCTTAGAAAAGTGATTACTTTGCTTTTTTCACCATCTGCTAGCAGATTTCATAGTGTGAATTCTAAATTATTGATATGAAAATTATTAAGGTGTTGTCTGTTGTTTGTGTACTTTTGGCATATTGTCAATAAAGCATTTACTCTAATGCTGGTAGTGCAGTGCGGGCACTGTGGAGGGAAGGTTTTCTCCATATAGGGAGTGAGATGGGTCAGTCTTGTGGTATTGACCCTGAGGCGGGTCAAAACTACCTCCTCCCTTCTGTCTTTCCTGTGGGCTGTGTCACATAATTCTATGTTGTGTTTGACTTTGTTTTGTATTTGTAGGGTGGTCCATTCACTTTGCCACAGGAGAGGAATTTTTTATTTTAAAACGGACACCTAAGATCTGTAAGGGATATGCTAAGATCCAGATCACCAGTTGTCCCTGTTAATTTGTCAGTCTGTTCATTGTCGTGAATACCAGAGTGGCCTGGAACCCGTATTAGCTTAATTGATTTGTTGGCGCTTACGTATATTACCCAGAAATTCTAAAGCAAAGAGATCGGCAATAAAAATCAATGTATGATTCGGCAATCCGAATTTCAATTGACGTCCAGTCGACCATACACCCACACCCACACATTCATCTGTCTTGGAACCGTTAGTATGTTTACGAAAAAACGGTCTTTCTGAACCTCCAGCGCCATGGCCTTAGCTGATGAAAGCCAGGCTTCCATGATGGTGAAATTGGGGGGTTTCCATGCCGCTATATTTGACTGAACCAGGGTATCGAAGGTAGAGAGATCTACACCGACTTTTTTGACGAGATCGTGGAGTTGTGTGGACTTCAAGACACATGCAAATAAGTTTTCTGCACAACATCCAAAAGTTCGATGCCAAACCATACATAACTGACCCATAACCTACTTTGGGCCTAATCAGGGTTTTTATATATTATATATTATTTTTATATATTATATATAGCAAAGACTTTCTGTCAGCTCCGCATTTAGTGCGAGAATTGCACTTTAATGAGTTAAAGCTCTTTGAGACTGAGACAAAATTTTGAGTAGGTATTGGGTTAGCCTGACGTTCGGCTTTCTCCTATGTGAAAAAATATCACAATACCTTTCTTATGGACAACTTATAGACTCAGTAATCATATCCAGTGCCATTTGGATGCGTTTTGCCGAAAATTCTGCATTACTTCTGGAATGCCATAATGTACAATCATCGGCGTACTGTGAATATTTAAGATTCCCATACAATCCAAAAACATTATTTTCTGAGTATGCCATATCGTCATGTCATGTCGTAGGCTTTTTCTATATCTAAGAATACTGAAATCAAAATCGTCCTTTCCGGAAGCCGCACTGCTCGTCAACTAGTAAATTACTGGAATTAAAAAAAAAATGTAAGAGGCTACTGTTAACATTTCGTCCCATGACCTTTCAACTTGGCAACGTAGTTAGCGGTAGGAGATGGCGGTTCTGGGATTTCCTCCTCCTTTTAATATAGGAATGGTGTGGGCGAAGTGCCATGATTCTGGAAAGTCTCCCGTTTCCAAATTTCATTGTACATTCCAAGTTACTTAATCATGGCATCATGATGAAGATGCTTTATCATCTCATATCGAATCTCATCGGGGCCTAGGGACGTTCCTCTATAGGTTTCTAGGGTTCGGACAAGCTCATCCATTGTTGTTGTAATCAAAGAATCAAAGTCATCCCCTGTGGCAAAGCATATAGGTATAGCTAAGCCGTTTCCTTGGTGGCCAGGAATGCGTAATGGTAATTTTCTGAACTGCTTTAGATATGTCTAAGTGAATCAAAATTTGTACCCTCTTGAATAATGTTTTAATTCTGCAAGCTTTTTTTTCCTTTTCTTTTCTTTTCTTTGTTTTGTATATTGCTGTTAATTGTAGACCCAAAGTAGTCTCATTTTGCTTGTCTAGTTTTTCTACGAGCCTTAGCTCTAGCTCTTGCTAGTTGTAATTGCAAAAGTTCTCGTGATTGATGTTATTGTCTCGTGCCCACCATGGAATGCTATGCCTAATACTATCTATCGAAGTATTAGGAATGAGTATCACTGTTGGATCTAATATACAGTTTTTGGACATTGGTTGCTTAATCATCAGTGATTTCTCCAATAACTTCGAGCTTGTCGCTCCATGTGAAGCCGACACAGTCTGCTCTTTTTACATTAAATTAGATTTTGTTGATGGAGTTTTTGTTGTGCCGCATGAATATTTAATAAAAATAGGAAAGTTGTTATTGTTGCTGAAGACACCAAAGATATATCAATAAAGCTCAAAGTACCGCGTCGGATTACCATCGTTCAGAAGGATCAAATTAGGATCATTAATCAAATTAACTTCATGCTCACCTGTACCCTTCACCCGCAGGGAACCCCATGAGCATTAAAAATCACCTATTAGTTTGTTTTATGGCAGGTTATCCTGAGAAGCAAAAAGCTCATCTTGAACTACCCTGTTGTAAACTGAATATGCAGTCAAATCCGAGTTATTGATTTTTAATTTACATGCGACAAACTCCAAAGTACAATCGGTGGATGTACATGGCGACTCCGCCTCCTCCCCTACCCTCTCGACCTTTCCGACACAAATGATAGTTCCTCAGTAAAACGAAGAGACGAGATGTGCTAAATGCATTTCTTAGAACACTATAATATCGGGAGCATAAGACGAGGCTAATAATCTAAGGTCGTTCTCTAGCTCTAAGACTCTAAGACTTCAGGTACAATGGTCAGCGCGAAGATTACGTTTTGCTCATACGGAGTTTAGAAGTGCTTCGTCCGCCGGTTTTAAATTTTCTTTTTCTGGGAGGGAGGTTCGTCCTCCTCTTCCTCGCTAGCCAGGGTCCTCCCTGCGTTTCGCTGCTAGAGAGTCACCCAGTAGATGATCTGTTCCGAGAAACAGACCAAAAACTAGATTAAGTCCTACCAGGGGCCGCCTGGACGAGAAGGTGTGAAGCACAATGTGATTTGGTATCATCCTTATGATGCCGCTTTTCCTAGATTGATTCAGCAATTTGTTTAATTGTATTGTTCAATTCTTTGATCTGATTCATTCATTCCTTAACCGTCAGAAATTCAGCATTTGTTTTATCCTTATCCGCCAGCTCCTTAATGATACTGACTGCACTGGGACTTGTTAGTTACTGCTGATGCATAGGAAGTATTGGGTTTGCTGATCAAACCTTCCTCTTTCCTATCCCCTCCTATGTATGCTAATGTTTCAGTCTCCATGCAGAGCCAGACTGATGGGGACCTCCCCAGTTAGTACACTTGAAGTGTTCTTAGTACATTCAGTAGTGTCATGAGCTCCAGCAAATTTACCATAATTTATCAGTAACTTAATTATTGCCTCGCCACACTGCAATTGTGGCATCCATTGCAGCGCATAGGGTTTTGAATATAGGGTCGCACGTGGACACGTTCATACCCAACTTTGACATTTTCAGGGCAGGCCAAACACAATGTGCTGAAAGTTCTGAAAAAAAAACAGATATTTACTCTGTATTCTACATTAGAAAACCCAGAAACAATAATGCCGAGTGTGACAAGAGGCCCTGAACAACTGGGTAACTCCTGTGCCACAAGGCTTTTTACTTTATTGCTGCAGCGTCTAAAAAAGAAAAGGGTCTGAGCATAATAACATCTCATACACAAGTCCGGATTTTCCTTCCCAGAACCATGGGTACTTATACCCCGAAAGGGACCCCCGGGGACGGTGCGAAACTAAGGAAATATGCAGACGAGTACCCAAAGACCAAGACGTCGCCGAAGAGATAGAATAATGGGAAATGAAAATAAGAAAAAAAAGGAT
>NC_051395.1:47505205-47510004 GCF_015228065.2 Penaeus monodon | reverse complement strand
ATTACATAATAAGTAATAATAAATAATAAATAATAATACTAATAGTATAATAACATAATATAATAATAATATTGATTAATAATACAAAATTTTTTTTTTTGAATAATAATATATAATAATATAATAATAATAATTAATAATAATAAATAAAAAATTAATAATAATAATAGTAATAATAATAATAATAATAATAATAATAATAATAATAATAATAATAATAATAATAATAATGATGATGATAATAATAACAATAATAATAATAATAATAATAATAATAATAATAATGATAATGATAATAATAATAATGATAATAATAATAATAATAATAATAATAATAATAATAATAATAATAATAATAATAATGATAATTACAACAACAACAACACAAAACAACAATGAAATTACTTTTCCTCCTTTCCGTCACTCCAATCACATTTCACAGCATCATTATCGCTCCCGAGTTTCTCTTCCCTTTCAACAGCGCGGCGCCAGGACAAAACACGCCGCTGATGTTCCTTTATCCCAACAAAGCGGTTTGGGGGATCGTGGACCGAGGGACGTGTAAATCGATGACGCTAAGTCTGTGTTTCAACGATACGTCGTGTGGCAGTTGCTCGACGGGAGAGGCAGTTTCAATGGACACCCAGACGGACAGAAAGATGCGCTACACACATTGCACATACACGTTTGTTGTGTTTGAGGATGGGGTCTGCTGGGTGTGTGTGTGTGTGTGTGTGTGTGTGTGTGTGTGTTTGTTTTTTTTTGGTTTGGTGTGTGTGTGTGTGTGTATGTAATACATACATCATGCCTACATACAATACACATATATACCTATACTATATATAAATATATATATATATATTATATATATATATATAGTCTATATCTGATATTAGTATACATATATATATAATATATATATATTCTAAATATATATATATAATATACTATCTATATATCCATCGATATATATATATATATATATCTATGTATATATATATATATTATCTATATAATATTATCATTTCATCTATATATATCATATATCTCTCTCTCTCTATTATATGTCCCACCAAACAAAATTACCTATATCTGTCTCTAATGTCTTATATACCTATATACTATATCTAATATATATATCTCTCTATATATATTATCTCTATCTCTCTAGTCTCTCTATATACTACTATATTATATTATATGTGCGTGTGGGGTGAGGGAGAATTGTAAGGAATAGAAGTGGATGAATGACTTAGGTTTCTGACCACTGACGTATATTGTATATACGTATATATATCATATGATATATTATATATATTATATTATATTATTATATTATATGATTATTCTATATATATATATATTGTATATATATAGATAATATCTATATATATATATATATTATATATATATATCTATATAGACCTATTTATATATATATACGTATATGTAATAATTAATATATATAATTGTAATATATATTATATATATATATATATATATATATATTATATATATATGTATATATTACAATATATATATATTATATATATTAGATATATATTATAATATGTATACCTCTATCTCTATATCTCTATATATATACATCTACACCTATACGTCGTGTTCATAATCTTAGTCTCATTCATCCACTTTCTTCTTCCTTTACCCTTTCTCCTCAACCATTTTCTGCTGAAGATAGCCAGTACTTTGAGGCCAAGCGCTTTTTGCTCTTCTCCTCTCCACTCTCCGCGATGTTCATATGAATTCCTGTCTTGGAATCAATCCCTGCTCTCGGATGATAGATTGCAAAATGTTCTGAGAGCTCTCCTTTTTTTCTGGGGGGAATTTTTGCCTAAGTTTCTTTTAACATTAAAACCACCCTTACAAGTTCGGAGTTCGCACGAATCGGTATACAAACCCAAGTTCGCCCTTTGAGGCAAAGTTCATAGAAATGGGAAGAATCTGGAATTTGTTGTAGACATTGCTATTTTGTTAGAAAATAAATACAAAGTAATTCACAGTTATGCACAGGGCTGATACACTATAACATCGACTATTAAAACATAAACACATGTCGGTATAGAAAAATTCGTACATCCATTACATGTGTATATTACAGTATATACCCTGATATTCTGTATGTTTGCCATATTAGTAACAGTGGCTGCTCTCGTCTCTCTCCTCTCCGCTATCTCTCTCGTCTCTCTCCTCTATCCTCTCCTACCACTCTCGTCGTCTCTTCTTCTCTCCTCCCTCTCTCTCCTCTGCATTCGGCTTCCACTCCTCGGGTCCCTCAACTCTCCTCTCAGTCCTTCACCCTCGCTCTCGGATCCCCGCTCTCTGCCCTCTCTCTCTCTCATCTCTCTCTCTCTCTCACTCTCCTTCTCTACGCTCCTTCTCTCTTTCTTTTCTTTCTCGGTTTATCTTTTTACATTATGTCATAGACATCCTCGGCAATGTGGAACTTAAAACACAACTGTAGCCATCACTGCAGGTTCTTGTTAGTGAAATGGTGCGTGAGAGAGCTAGCGAGAGAAGAGAGAGAGAGAAGAGGCGCCAGACAGACCCACAGACATACAGACAGAAAGAGAAGGAGAGAGAGAGAGAAGAGAGAGAAAGCAGAGAAGAGAGAGAAAAGAGAGGAGAGAGATAGAGGAGATAGAGAGAGAGAGACAGAGAAGAGAGAGAAGAGAGAGAGGAGAGGAGAGAGGAGAGAAAAGGAGAGAGAGAAAGAAGAGAGAAGAGAGATGCCACAAAGCGTTCGGTATACTACTTGTTTACCAATATACAGGGGTTTCACGATGAGAGCAACAAACATTACATAAATAAATGTCATTTTCCCATCTGTTTGCCGCCCTAATGGCTTACAATTATTTTCCTTCCTTTTATAGTCATGGACAGAATGTAAAACTGTTTTAAAATTTATTTTAACGTTTTCCAAATTCAGCATCTTTTTAGGTTAGTGAATTCCTGTTTTCTAATTATTTTCTGGATTTCAAATAATTTCTAATTATTTTCGGAATTCTAAACTGATTCTGTGATTCTGGATTGCTAAATAAAGAAGAAGAGAGAGAAGAGATGTGGTTATAATTAAATAATGATAAATAACATAACAATTACCTAAAATGATAAATAGCAAACAACAACAACCATAATAATGCTGAATGATTAATGATGAGAATAATAATACCAATACTAATAAATTCATCACATCATCATCATCACATCATCATCATGCATCATAATAATTAATAAAATAATAAAATAAATAATAGTCCATAATAAGATCATCATCGATATAAATAATAAATAATAAATAAATAATGATGATTATGATGATGATGGACGATAAAACTACACTACTACTAATAATAATAATAAATGATAATAATAACAATAAAACTAATAATAAATATAATAATAATATATAGTAATAATAATATAATATACCAATAATAATAAAATAATGAATAATAATAATAATAATAATAATAATATAATTACAATATTGATAAGTAATAATAATAATAATAATGATAATAATAACAATCACATAATACGTCCTCAGGATACGTAGTAGTAATAATCACTAATCTATAATGATAATGATAAGATAATCATGCTGAATAATGATCCTACATTCGTACGTAGCTACTCGTAATAATGAATAATATCAAGGATGATGCATATGATGATGCATGATTATGATGATTGATGATGATCGCTAATGAGATGACTGATGATTGAATGGATGATGATGATGAATATGATGATGATGTGATGATATGATGATGATGAGATGCCAATCGACGATGAATGATGATGATGATTATGCTAATGATATAAAATAATAATAATCGTAATAAATATAATGAAAATAATGATAATAATAATGATAATAAATCATAGCAATAATGATATAATAATAATAATGAATAGTGAATAATTAATGCAATCATAATAATAAAAACAATGGATAAGAATATAATATGACAATGATGAAATAATAATAATTATAATGATGAATGAGGTGATGTGATGATGATGATGATGATGATGATACATAATAATAGTGATAATAATAGTAAACGTAATAAAATATATAATAATAACATTAATATAATTACAATATAATAATAGTATGATAATCAATATACTAATATCCTAAATATACTAATGAATAATAATGATAATAATATCAATAATAATGATACTAATTATCAATGGTGGAAATGCGTAGTAGCACAATCAATAATGATCAATGACATTACTAATCTAATAACAATGATTACAACAAAAGAAAAGAGATATTTCTTATTCAACATTGCCATCCTTTCAATGCCTTTCTAGTTTAGCAATAGAGAATATTGCACACCAGAATTCTCTGTTTTACGTAAGTAGTCCGTATTTTCCACATAATTTACATATCTTCGTAGATGTGTCTGAGATATATTGGTTGATAGAGTTGATAGTAGATGGATAATAGCGAAGGAGGGGAGAGGGTTAATATGTCTATATTATGTATATATATCTTATATAAGATATATATATATATTATTATATATATATATCATGTAGTATAATATATATATATTATACTTTATATATGTATATTATATATATTCTATATATACTGTATGATATGGTATGGTATGTATGTACTGTATATCTGTTTACTGTATATCTGTATATATATATATATATATAAGATTAATATATATAATATATTATATATATATTATATATTAAATATATATAATATGTTTGTGTGTGTGTGTGTGTGTGTGTGTGTGTGT
>NC_051395.1:47479476-47486976 GCF_015228065.2 Penaeus monodon | reverse complement strand
TCACACACGTACATTACAATACACACACGCAGATAAACACACACAGGCATACAGCTATACTCCAGCATGGGAGAGAGCGAGCGAGGGAGGGATATATATATGGAGAGGGAGAGAGAAAGAGTGGGTGGGTGTGTGAAAGAGAGAGAGAAAGTAAGAGACTGAGAGAGAGACCGAGAGAGAGAGAGAGGCAAGAGAGAGAGAGAGAGTAAGAGACAGAGAGAGAGAGAAAAAAAGAGACTGAGAGAGTAACAGAGAGAGAGAGAGAGTGATCTGAGAGAGATCTGTAATAACTCTATTTTTTCCAATACATATATACATTTCCTATATAAATATACTTTAATCATATATAAGTCAGAAGAAACACGTTCACAAACCGACAAAATACACCGCATCATCAAAACACAGACACATCAAAACACAAAAAATATTAATTTCCTCCTCTTCTTCTTCCTTTGTTTTCTCCTCCAATCAATTATCATCATTATTATCATCATCATTATCATCATCATCATTATTATCATTATCACCATTATCACCATCATTATTATCATCATTATCATCCTCATCATTATCATAATCATCATTATCTTCATTATAACCATTATCATCGTTATCATCATAATTATCATCATTATCATCAACATCAATCATCATTATCATTCATCATCACCATCATCATCATCATCATCATCACCATCATTATCATCATCACCATCACCATCATCATCATCACCATCATCATCATCATCATCATCATCATCATCACCATCATCATCATCATCATCATCATTATCAATTTCACCATTATCATCATCACCATCACCATCATCACCACCATCATCATCGTCACCATCATCATCAACATCATTACCATGATTACTCTCCCATCTCCCTCTCATCCTATTGACATCCCTCAGCATCCAACGCAGTTCACGGTAGAATCTCCATTCACGTACAGATGCCCAGAGAAACATGTGAATGAATATGAATGATTTCTCAGAAGATGAATGATCATAATTCAACGCCTCAAGGATGAATTTGCAATGAACGTTTCCATTCATGAATTACTGAGAATTCGTGTGTAAGCGAATCCCTGTTCGTGATCTTAAAGTAGGTTTTAAAGAAGTTTGTTTAATTATATGAAGTTATATGATTATATGGAGCGCGAAATTATGATTTTAATGTGTGTTTGTGTGTTTGTCTATGTGTGTTTTGTTTGTTTGTCTTTGTAAGGGTGTGTTTGCGCGCGTGTGTGTGTGTGTGTGTGTGTGTGTGTGTGTGTGTGTGTGTGTGTGTGTGTGTGTGTGTGTGTGTGTGTGTGTGTGTTTGTGTGTGTGTGTGTTTGTTGTTGTTGTTATTGTTGTGGTTGTTTTGTTTGTTTGTCTGTATGTGTTTTGTTTGTTTGTGTGTGTGTGTGTGCGTGTGTGTGCCTATTGGCGTGTGTGTGTGCCAAAGATTAATCTTCATACTACATTACCCACACAGTGTTATTGTTATCACTTCATACCGGTCCGATGTGCCCCCCCCCCTCACATCATATTAAGTGCCATTACGAACTTCTGGCTTAATAAGTGAAGTAATGATTACTATTATAATTATTATAATTATGATCGTCATCACCATCACCACTCTCTCTACTGGACGTAATAAATTTCTCAAAACAAAAACTCTTTGTTGTTGTTGTTGTTGTTTTGTTTTTTGTTTTTTAAGAGAATTGTCCCACTTTTCATAATGGGAATATCGGATACAGAAGAACACTTATTTCTTTAGATAACTGTGCCTTTTGCTTTTTGTAGAAATATCGAATATATAAGACCATGGTTTTCTATATATAAATGCTAGATCTTTAGAGTATTCATTATAAAGATTTTTTGGAATATGACGGTCATACTAGAAATATATATATATATATATATATATATATATATAGATATATATATATATATATATATATATATATATATATATATATATAGATAGATAGATAGATAGATAGATAGATGATAGATAGATAGATAGATAGATATAGATATATATCGTATGTATATATGATATAGATATATATATATAGTATATATCAATATATATAAATATATATATTATATATTTATATATTACTAATCTATTATATAATATAAATAATATAGGTTGATTGGATTCATTTGTTCAGACATGGAAAGAATGGGGTTTGGTGTAACGTTAAAGAAACATTGTGTTGCAGACTGGGTAAAAATAAAGAAAAATTTCACTTTGTGCTTACTGAATTCAGGTGATTAACATTACAGAGCTTGACTAGATGGAAGGCTTGCAATGTGCAAGTTGATGGTGGAAATGTGCTGGTGTGTGTATGAGTGTGTGTGTGTGTGTGTGAGTGTGTCCTGCAGTTAGCAATTGCATCACAAAATAAAATCACAAAATTAGCATTCGCAGATACACTCAAGGGATTTAAAACACACACACACACACACACACACCACACACACACACAACACACACACACACACACACCACACTTACATACACATACACACACAAGTACACACACACACACAAACACAAACACACACACACACGTACACACACACACACACACACACACACACACACACACACACACACACACACACACACACACACGTACATACACAGCTCTGGCTCCTAACCCCGTTGTGAATGAGATGAAAGAAATGATGTTTGATCTTACTGAAAGTCTTAAGTTGCATAACAAGGAGAGAATTAACTTTTTGTTTATCTTCCGTGTTCTAGACTTTTACTGTATATTTTCTTTATTTTCTATTATTATCATTTTCTATTTGTGTTTGTATTTGCTTGTGTCTTATTGACGAGCATTTATATAGCTCTGGTGTTGGCTTGTTTGCAGAGAGTAAGATAGATAGATAATAGAGAGATAGATAGATAATAGATAGAGAGATAGAGAGAGAGATAGGTAAACAGATTGAAAGCATGATCGATAAATAGGTAGATAGATAGATAGATAGACAGTCTGATAGATGGATAGAGAGATAAAGATAGATAGGTAGACGGATAGACTGATAGATAGTTAGAAAGATTGTGTGAAAGAGAGAGAGAAAGACAGAGGCAGAGACAGAGAGACAGACGGTAACCAGAGAGAAAGGCTAAGGGAAAAAAATCAAACACAAACACAAAATATATATTTCGTCCAAAGAAAATTAAACACGTGAATTTTTCATTCAGTATCCCCCCCCCCCCCCCCTCCCGTCAAGTTCACATAACCTCTCACTTCCTAAGTTAAAAGCACATCCTTAACACACACACACACGCGCGAGTATAGGGAGAGTCTTTCGTATGTTTTAATGATCATACCTATACATACGTAGTTTTTTTTTTTTTTAAGGGGAGAGAATGAGGTGGAAAGGTCACATCATTAACGGTATCTTGAATACCTTTTCAACAACTACAAAATTAATAGCATTGATTTCAATAAGACCTCGATTTTGTTATGACTCTCTACATCCACTTCATGTAATATATATGGGGACGAACGAAACTTTATTTATATTGCTATTAGTGGAAACGGAAGCATGTAATTATTGTTTTTTTTTCCTACTTCTGTTATTATCTTTCTTTCTACCCACACGAGAGAAAATGAAAATGAAAGACAAAGAGGATCACATGTTTGCTAGATTTTTTTGTGTGTATAATTAGAAACGGGAACAGATAGTGTAAAGTGACGATTGATTCCGTTGATATCTATACAGTCTTTTTACGAAAGTAATGCAATTTACTACAGTGAACTCAGTATAGAGTGTTCACAAGCGACAATTGATAACTGACTCCAAAAGCTTAAAACACTAAATGCAAGCCATTTTGCACACACCATAAAACCATTGAGTTTTAGCCATGACCACATAAAGGGAAAATATTCTCACTACTCGTGTCTCCTCGCCAGCAAACTCCTGCACTTTAAACCAGGCCAATTTCCACTAATGCTCAGATAAAGTGAATATATTGGATTCCGTCTAATTTTTCTTTTCTTTTTTAACTCTTTTTTGAGGGACTAACAATTCCGATTAATTGAGTTTCGTAGATGCGATGTAGTGGGAGAACGAAATTAGTGAGAGAGGATGAATGGGAATAATGAAATAGTAAGAGAGAAGAGTAAATAAAACCCTAAAAGAAAGAGCGATTTTTTTTAGCTCCCCGCAAATAAACTAAGTTAAACGACTGGCTAATGCATTATCTCTGTGGAAAATTAACGAAGAAGTGCAGCCACACGCATGGTGTGTGTGTTATTAAATATGTATATATATATATATATATATATATATATATATATATATAGATATACTATATATACATATATGTATGTGTATATATGTATGTGTATATATGTGTGTGTGTTGTGTGTGTGTGTGTGTGTGTGTGTGTGTGTGTGTGTGTGTGTGTGTGAGTGTGTGTGTGTGTGTGTGTGTGTGTGTGTGTGTGTGTGTGTGTGTGTGTGTGTGTGTTTGTGTGTGTGTGTGTGTGTGTGTCCATATACATATACATATGCGTACATGTATAGATAGATAGATAGATAGATAGATATCGCCTAAGATTTTCCTCTCAGTGTCACACACACACTTCCTTATCAACTAACAAAGGAGGAGGGAGGCCGCATACAAGAGCATTTTAACCCAGCGCACATTAAGGCAATAATTAACGCCAAAGGAAACCACAGGGTTAATGAACAGACAAAAATCATTAATAATTGTACAGAAGCACTTTAATAGTATTATCATACACACTATACGCAGGTAAAGATGTAAGTGTAATAGAAATTTACGTTTTTTATCTTAATTTCATTTCATGCAACATTATTGTTGATATCCAGCCAGACTACACACGCACGCACACACAAAGACACACACTCACTACACCACACACACTACACACATACCACACACATCACACACACACACAATGATACAACATCACACACACATACGACGAAGAAATATTTCAAATCATACAAATAAACAGATTATCCTGCAAATCATGCAAAAAATCTAATTCACCTTTATCTGCATTGCTCAAAATGTCCTGAAAATATGGCAAAAACTATTTTTTATACGTAATCTACATTTCCTCTCTCTCTCAAATCTCTCTCCTCTCTCTATCTCATCCTCCTCAAAGTCTCTACTCATTCCTCTCTCTCCTTTCTATCTCTCGTCCATCATCTCATCTCTCTCTCTCTTTCTCTCTCTCTCTTCTCTTTCTCTTCTATCTCTCTACTGCTCTCTCTCTCTCCTCCTCTCTCTCTCTCTCTCTACTCTCTCTCTCTCTCCATCTCTCTCATCTTCTTCATCTCTCTCTTCTCTCTATCTATCTATCTATCTCTCTCTCTCTTCTCTCTATCTATCTCTCTCTCTCTCTCTCTACTCTCTATCTATCTCTCTCTCTCTCTCTCTCTCTTATATTATCCATTCATATTCTTTTGTTATTGTTTTGCGTCTTTAGTTCTGCTGCGTCTATGATTCTTGTGATGATAATGGCTTTATTTATTATCTTGTGTAATATAGTTATTTTTTAATTAGTCTCATCATCATAATCGTTATTATAATCATAACCATAATAATAATATTTACTATTATTATCATTATTATTATTGTTTTATTATTATTATTATATGTTTATTATTATTATTATTATTATATTATTATTATTTTTATTATTATTTTTATTATTATTATTTTTTTGGGTGTTGTTGTTGTTGTTTTTGATATTTTTCATCATTATTATCATTATCATTTATAATTATTATTTTTAAATTTTTATTATTATTATTTTATTATTATTTTATTTTATTATTATTATTATTTTTAATTTATTATTTTTTGTCTTTGTTGTTGTTTTTATTATTTATTATTCATCATCTTTTAAATAACTTTGTTTTATATCATTTATATTTTTATTAAATAATTATTATTTTTATATTATTATTTTCATAATTATTTCATATTATTTTTTATTTTAATATTGTTTATTACTATCTTTTATTATTATTATTATCATTATTACATTGTTTTTTTATTTTTATTATTCATTTTATCTTTGTTTTTTTTAAATTATTATTTTATTATTTTTATTTTATTATCATCTTTATTTTTTTTACTTTATTTTTATTATCATCATATATATATATTAATTTTATAATATATATATATATATATATATACATAATATACATATATAATGTATTATAATATATATATATAAAAAATATAATATATATATATATATATATTTAATAATATATATATAGTGTGTTGGTGTGTGTTGGGTGGGGGGGGGGTGTGGGTGTGTGGTGTTTTTTGTGTGTTGTGTGTGTGTTGTGGTTGTTTATGGTGGTGTATTTATATACATAAAATTTTTTTTTAAAAAAAATAGCGAAGGATCTTTTTCCAACCCAAAAGGATTAAATTGTTACATTCAAAAAATTTTAAAAATTTTGGTATAAAAAACTCGGCAAAAAAACATCGTCACAAAATCATTGCATTTGCAACACTGTAAACATGCCAAAGGCACCCCCATATACAGTTTTTATAAGGAAACACGCTCTCAAGCGTTAAAGACAAGAATTAAGGAAAAGAGATTATGTGCACCGAAAATACATAATCATCTTTCATCAAGAGAGGACTTAAATCTTAATGTTGTTTTAGGATTCTGAACCTTGTGTTAGGAGGGAATAAAGCTGTTGTGATTATGGCCTCATCCTCTACTCTGTGTTCTGCCACGTGATTATTCATTGGTGGAAAAAAGGGACGCAAGCATGTGTTGGTGTTTTTTTTTTTTTTCTAGAAGTTGGACGTGTATTTTAAAGGGGGTCTTGATGGATTTGTTACGGTTAAACAATATTTAATAACGAAATAAAAATATTTTTAATAAGAGATGATAATAAAATAACAACAAAAGAACGAAAAAAAATAAAATATTTTTTTCCTTTGGTCGTAAAATCTGTTGCCGTCAATATAATTATATATATATTTTTTTTTTTGGTTTTTTTTTTTTTTTTTTTTTTTTTTTGTTTTTGTGTGTTTTTGTGGTGTATGTTTAATTTTTATATGTTTATAATATATATAATATATTTTTTTATAAAAATTTAAAATTTTTATTTTATATATAATATATGTATATATTTTATATCTATTTGTCTCTCTCTCTTTTTATGTATAATGTATAAAAATATAAAATTATATTTAAATTTATATATATATATATATTTTATAATATATATATATATATGATATATTATATAAAATATATATTTTCTTTACACACAAACATTTGTTTAAAGATCAGTATATAAAAGTATTTTTTAATATGATAGCGAAAGGAAAAAAATACGAATGGGGTATTGCCTAAATGGGTTTAAAAAAATTATAATGATAATGTATTGAACGGAAAACAGATTATACGCCCAAAGGGAAAAATCTTTTTATTTTTTTGGGCGTTCTTGTTGTTGTTATTATTATTTCA
>NC_051395.1:47471138-47474376 GCF_015228065.2 Penaeus monodon | reverse complement strand
CGAAGGTACTTACTGTCAATGCGTAATCGTCGGTATTACTGCCATTAAGGGATGTGCAACAAGGTACCAGACAGTGGTAATAGAAACTGCCATTAAGCTGATCGACCCGAATCATTTCGATTTGGGTTCCCGATGACAAACGAAATTAAAGCACAAAATATTTCCAAAATCATTTTGATGCACAGCCTAAGTGGATTGCACAGAACAGTACGCGTAACAAGGATTTATGAATCTAAAAGAAAAAAAAAAGAGAGATAGAGAGAAACCAAAAGCATAATCTTTAAAGCGATGTACAGAGATGCGTATAGCAACTGAAAAATATTTTTCAAAAAAGCTTAAATCTGATAATGCAGGTAAAATATTCCTTTATATGACCATATTCCCCTTTTGAAAACCGTTACCCGGGAAAGGAAAAGGTAGGTTGAATAGGCCTCACACACGTACATTACAATACACACACGCAGATAAACAAAACACAGGCATAAAAGCTTACTCCAGCATGGGAGAGAGCGAGCGAAGGGAGGGAAAATATATATGGAGGGGGGGGAAGAGAAAGAGTGGGTGGGTGTGTGAAAGAGAGAGAGAAAGTAAGAGACTGAGAGAGAGACCGAGAGAGAGAGAGGCGAGAGAGAGAGTGTGTGTGAAAGAGAGAGAGAGAGAGTAAGAGACTGAGAGAGAAACACAGAGAGAGAGAGAGAGTGATCTGAGAGAGATCTGTAATAACCTTAATTTTTCCAATACATATAAACATTTCCTATATAAATATTCTTTAATCATATATAAGTCAGAACAAACACGTTCACAAACCGCCAAAATGCACTGCACCATCAAAGCACACAGACACATCAAAACACAACAAATATTTTTCCTCCTCTTCTTCTTCCCTTATTTTCTCCTCCAAACAATTATCATCATTATCATCATCATCATTATTATCATTACCATAATTATCACCATCATTATTATCATCATTATCATCATCATTATTATGATCATCATTATCTTCATTATAACTATTATCATCATTATCATTGTCATCATTATCATCATTATAATCAGCAGCATTGACGTTAGTATCATCATCATCACTCATCATTATCAGCATTGTCATCATAATTATCATCACCATCATCATCATCATCATTATCAATTTCACTATTATCATCATCATCATCATTATCATCACCATCATCATCATCATCATCACCACCATCATCATCATCACCATCATCATCAACATCATTACCATGATTACTGTCCCATCTCCCTCTCATCCTATTGACATCCCTCAGCATCCAACGCAGTTCACGGTAGAATCTCCATTCACGTACAGATGCCCAGAGAAACATGTGAATGAATATGAATGATTTCTCAGGAGATGAATGATCATAATTCAACGCCTCAAGGATGAATTTGTAATGAACGTTTCCATTCATAAATTACTGAGAATTCGTGTGTAAGCGAATCCCTGTTCGTGATCTTAAAGTAGGTTTTAAAGAAGTTTGTTTAATTATATGAAGTTATATGATTATATGGAGCGCGAAATTATGATTTTAATGTGTGTTTGTGTGTTGTTTGTTTGTTTGTGTGTTTTGTTTGTTTGTCTTTGTAAGGGTGTCTGTGTTTGTGTGTGTGTGTGTGTGTGTGTGTGCGTTTGTGTGTGTGTGTCTGTGTGTGTGTGTCTGTGTGTGTGTTTGTGTGTGTGTGTATGTTGTTGTTGTTGTTGTTATTGTTGTGGTTGTTTTGTTTGTTTGTCTGTATGTGTTGTTGTTGTCTGGTGTGGTGCGTGTGTGGTGGGCCTATCGGCGTGTGTGTGTACCAAAGATTTAATCTTCATACTACATTACCACACAGTTGTTTATTGTTGTCACTTCTACCGGCCCGATGTGCCCCCCCCCCCTCACATCATATTAAGTGCCATTACGTAATTATTGGGTATCGTAGGAAATTACTTCTGGCTTAATAAGTGAAGTAATGATTACTATTATAATTATTATAATTATGATCGTCATCACCATCACCACTCTCTCTACTGGACGTAATAAATTTCTCAAAACAAAACTCTTTGTGTTGTTGTGTTGTTGTTTTTGTTTTTAAGCGGAATTGTCCCACTTTTCATAATGGGAATATCGGATACAGAAAGAACACTTTTTTTTAGATAACTGTGCCCTTGCTTTTTGTAGAATATCGAATATATAAGACCATGGTTTTCTATATATAAATGCTAGATCTTTAGAGTATTCATTATAAAGATTTTTTGGAATATGACGGTCATAATAGAGAGATAGATATATAGATAGATAGATAGATAGATAGATAGATAGATAGATAGATAGATAGATAGATAGATATAGATCTATATGTATAGGTATCCATAGATATATTATATATATATATATATATATAGATATAGAAATCTATATAGATATATATATATATACTACACACACACACACACACACACACACACACACTCACACACACACCAGCACATTTCCACCATCAACTTGCACATTGCAAGCCTTCCATCTCGGTCAAGCTCCTGTAAATATTAAATCAACCTGAATTCAGTAAAGCAACAAATGAGATTTTTCTTTATTTTTACCCCAGTCTTGCAAACACAATGTTTCTTTAACGTGTAACAACCAAACCCATTTCCATGTCTGAACAAATGAATCCAATCAAACCTATATATATATATATATATATATCTATATATATATATATATATATATATTATTATATATATATATAGTATATTATTATATATATAAATATATATATATATAGGTTGATTGGATTCATTGTTCAGGACATGGAAATGGGGTTTGGTGTTTAACTTTAAAAAACATTGTGTTTGCAAGACGGGGAAAAATAAAGACAAATCTTCACTTTGTTTGCTTTACTGAATTCAG
This sequence comes from Penaeus monodon, assembly GCF_015228065.2. NCBI lineage: Eukaryota > Metazoa > Arthropoda > Malacostraca > Decapoda > Penaeidae > Penaeus > Penaeus monodon. The sequence goes on along the minus strand of NC_051395.1, from coordinate 47,471,461 downwards.
AGTTGATTAATATTTACAGGAGCTTGACCGAGATGGAAGGCTTGCAATGTGCAAGTTGATGGTGGAAATGTGCTGGTGTGTGTGTGAGTGTGTGTGTGTGTGTGTGTGTGTGTGTGTGAGTGTGTCCTGCAGTTAACAATTGCATCACAAAATAAAATCGCAAAATTAGCATTCGCAGATACACTCAAGGGGTTTAAAAACACACACACACACACACACACACACACACATACATACACACACACACACACACACACACACACACACACACACACACACACACACACACGTACATACACAGCTCTGGCTCCTAACCCCGTTGT
>NC_051395.1:47446138-47463638 GCF_015228065.2 Penaeus monodon | reverse complement strand
ACATTTTTGAGCAATGCAGATAAAGGTGAAATGAGATTTCTGCAATGATTTGCAGGATAATCTATTTTTAATTTATATTTTTCTCTATTTTTGCTATGTCATTGAAGCTTATTATTTTTTTTATTCTCTCACTTGATATAGTGTGGTGTATGTGTTTGTAATGATTTGTGTATGTGTGGTGTGTATGCGTGTGTATGTGTGTATGTGTGGGTGTGTGTGTGTGTGTGGTGTGTGTGTGTGTGTGTGTGTGTGTGTCTTTGTGTGTGGTGTCTTTGTGTGTGGTGACGTGTGTTGTCTGGGCTGGATATCAACAATATGTTGCATGAAATGAAAGATAAAAAAACGTAATCTTCTATTACACTTACATCTTTACCTGCGTATAGTGTGTTATGATAATACTATAAGGTGCTTCTGGACAATTATTAATGATTTTTGTCTGTCAAACCCTGTGGTTCCTTTGGCGTTAATTATTGCCTTAATGTGCGATGGGGTTAAAATTGCTCTTGTATGCGGGCCCTCCCTCCTCCTTTGTTAGTGATAAGGAGCAGGGTGTGTGTGACACTGAGAGGAAAAAATCTTAGGCGATATCTATCGATCTATTTATCTATATATCATGTACGCATATGTAATGTATAGGACACACACACACACACACACACAACACACACAAACACAAAAACACACACACACACACACACACACACACAACACACACACACACCCACCACACACACACACACACACTCAACACACACAACACACACACCACACACACACACACACACCAACACATATATAGATATATATATATATATATACATATTAATATTATATGTATATTATATATATATATATATATAATAATATATAATATATATATATATATATATATATATATACCTATTTAATAACACACACAACATTGCGTTGTGGCGCACTTCTTCGTTATTTTCCACAGAGATAATGCATTTAGCCATCGTTTTTAACTTAGTTTTATTTGCGGGGAGCTAAAAAACAATCGTCGTTCTTTTGGGTTTTATTTACTCTTCTCCTTACTATTCATATTCCCATTTCATCCTCTCTCAATTAATTTCGTTCTCCCACTACATCGGATCTACGAAACTCGTTATCGGAATTGTTAGTCCCTCAAAAAAGAGTTAAAAAAAGAAAAGAAAAATTAGACGGAATCAATATATTCACTTTATCTGAGCATTAGTGGAAAATTGGCCTGGTTTAAAGTGCAGGAGTTTGCTGGCGAGGAGACACCGAGTAGTTGAGAATATTTCCTTATGTGGTCATGGCTAAAATCAACGGTTTTATGAGTAGTGTGCAAAAATGGCTTGCATTTAGTGTGTTAACGCTTTTCGGGTCAGGTACAATTGTCGCTTGTGAACAATCTATACTGAGTCACTGTAGTAAATTGCATTACTTTCTTAAAAAGACTGTATAGATTATCAACGGAATCAAATCGTCCTTTAACACTATCTGTTCCCGTTTCTAATTATACACACAAAAAAAATCTAGAAACATGTGATTCCTCTTTGTCTTCAATTTTCATTTTCTCTCGTGTGGGTCGAAAAGAAAGATAATAACAGAAGTAGAAAAAAAAAAAAAAAACAATAATTTACATGCTTCCGTTTCCCACTAATAGCAAGATAAATAAAGTTTCGTTCGTCCCCATATATACATTACATGAAGTGGCTGTTGTAGAGAGTCATAACAAAATCGAGGTCCTATTGAAATTCAATGCTATTAATTTTGTAGTTGTGAAAAGGTATTCAAGGTACGTTAATGATGTGAACCTTTTCCACCTCATTCTCTCCCTTAAAAAAAAAAAAATTTACATTTTTGCGCTCATATATATGAATTCGTTGGGGTGGCAGGATTTTATTTTTTGGGCCCAAAGCGAGGGTTTTATTTAGGATGATAAGCAAATGATTTTTTCACTACATATTTCTCTTACTGATGCAATTGACATTGTTTTTTATTATGAAAAAATCTAACGAAAAGAAGATTTACCTGTATAATCTATCTGTAAATTTGGAATAAAATGTTCAGGTTTCCAGCCGTATTTTAGCAATAAATGCTATCAGTCCTGCTCTATGTTGAGCGTGATGCATATATAAGATAAAAATAAAGATAAAAATAACGTTTCCCTTACCTAAAATAACAAGAAAGATTCGGTTTGGATACTGAACTAAACGTATCCTTTACTCATAAAAGATTATTAAATTTATATATATTATCTATTTATTCATTTACTTATCAATTTTATGTAATATTCATAATACCCGTAAGGACAGAAACTCTAGGTCTCTCGTAAGACACGTAACTGTCCATCTACGAAAAGCATGTGGCTCTAATTTCGAAAGGAAAAGAAATTTTGGTTGTCGTCTCAACTTTCCAATTCTGACATTTGTCACAGAGCAAGTTTTGGAATCCGAAAGCTACGTCGACGGGTTATCGCAAAGATCAGTCAGCATGAGATGGTACTCGCTCTTTTTCTGTCCGTCCGCCTGTCTGTCTGTCTGGCTGGCTGTCTGTCTTTCTCTGGCTGTCTGTCTTTCTCTGCCACGTGATTATTTCATTGGTGGAAAAAGGACGCAAGCATGTTTTTTTTTTTTTTTTTTTTTTTTTCTTCTTTGATTTTATGAAGTATGTGTACGTGTAGGTTAAGGGGTCTTTGTCATTGTGTATTTCCATTGGTGGTATAATCTGTCATTATAATTTTCGTTGTCGATTTAGGCAATATCTATTCATATTTTTTTTTTGTCTTTCGCTGTGATATTAGAAATACTTTCATATACTGACTTATCAACCGAATGTCTGTGTGTGTGAACATATATATATATAGATATATACATATATAATATAATATATATATATATATAATATATATATATATATATATATTATATATATATATATATATAATATATATATATATCTAGATAATAATATGTATATAGGATATATAATTTAGTACATAAATATAATATATATATAGTAAAATATTATATAATATATATATATAAAATATATATATATTAAATATATAAATATATTTTTTCTCTGGGAAGACAAAAACTGCACCCTGGGGTTCCCTTGAACAAGAATAGCACCCTATTAGCTCCCTATACAAGGGTTGCGGTGAAAACCTGGGGCGCAGGGAAGTGGTATCTGGTGAAAACACTCGGCTTCTATGTTTACTGGTTTCACCAAACAAATTTGGTATTACAGGAACTGTTCAAAAGCGGCGAGAAGTCCTCCTAGTAGTTGGAGACTGCGAATTTGAGAAAGGAGCCTGGGGGTTTCCACTCAACTTTCATTTACCTGACAAACCTCTACACCAAAATTAAATACAGAAATGATAAGTAATACCACATCGCCGTCGGTGGGTTCAAGGGGCGCGTTTTTCAGTGGGCAACCAGGCGACAATGTTAAATATGCATCGGAAGACAAAGGAAGATAAAGGAAACATGTAAATTAAGAACACATTAAAAATGAAAGAGATGGGTAAATTACATACTGTCTGTAACGAAATGGATAGATACAACATTCAAATACTAGGAATAAGTGAGACCAATTGGAAAAGTAATGGAAGTTTCAAAACAAAGAAAACAAGACAGTTTTTTTTCTGGAAAAGAAGAAGGAAATTATAGTCACGGAGTTGCTATGATTCTCAGGAAAAAAACTGCAAATGCACTAATTGGGTACAGCCAATAAATGATCGCTTTTTAAAAGTCAGAATACAAGCAAAACCCATAACATTAGTATTAAAACAATGCTACTCACCACCCAACATTGCAAGTGATGAAGAACTGGAAAATTTTTATAACTCTCTCCAAGATACTTTAGACACACTCCCTAACAGAGATGTAAAAGTAATCATGGGAGATCTTCAACGCCAAAGTGGGAAAAAAAATGATCTAAAAAATGACACCTGGGAAAATCGGCCTTGCAGATATAAATGAAAGAGGTAAAGATTTTATTGAATTCTGTAGTACAAATAATCTAGTTATAGCCAATACATTTTTCCCAACACCACCCAAGACACTTGAAAAACGTGGTTTTCACCAGACAAAAAAACACGAAAACAAATTGACAAACATTGTGCTGAACCAAAAATGGAAAAAAGTTGCATAAAAAAATGACAAGACAAGCCCTGGTGCCGACTGCAACAGTGATCACCAACTACTAACTATCGATTTTCAAATAAGACTCAAAAAGATGGAGCGTCCAACACCACCTCTAAAGCTCGACTACAAAACTCTTGATAAAAATTTACAGAATACAGTGTCAAACAAATTTGAATGCTCAATCAGGTGAAGATGATAAAACACCAAATGATTTGGGGGAAGAAGAAAAAGAACTCCTGTGAGCGTGTTAAAGAAAACTATCGCCAAAAAGAAAAAAGACAAAATAATCAGTTGAAAAAGTAATTTACAAAAAACAAAATACAAAAATTCATGATTATTGCGACAAGATAAGGAAAAATATTTAAATGAACATTGCCAGAAAATTTGAAAACTGTTCAAAAATAAGACAACTAAAGAAATCTACCAAGGAGGTACGAAACATCACACGAAAATTTAAACCTACAATGGACACTATCAAAATGAAGATGGACTGTTTTATGTGATGGAAAAGAAGTCAAAAATAGATGGAATCAATATTGTTCCAACCTATACAAAAAGAATAAAGATTAACAACAACATTTAAATTTGACTCAAGACAACGAAGTGAAACCCGCCATGTAGACGAAGTTAAAAGCCATAAAAGAAGTAAAGAATAACAAGACCCGGGAATAGATTAAAAACAGCAGAATAATTAAGAATGTGGCGAAAAATGTTGAATACTTTTTCTATAAAACCCCGTACAAAAATATGGGAATAAAAGAAGATGGCCAGAAAAACTGGGTAAAATCAGTCTTTACTCCCATACCCGAAAAAGGTGACGCACTCCAAAGCAACAATAACAGGACAATTGCATTAATAAGTCACAGCAGCAAATTTCTTGAAAATTATTGCTGAAAAGAATGAAGTTGAAGTTAAGAGAGGAAATTGCAGACGAAAAAAGCAGGTTTTCGCCCTGGAAAAGGTTTCCAGAAACCAGATTCTAAATCTAAAATTGATCACAGAGAAAAACAGAGAACATCAAAAAAGACTATACCTGTGTTTCATCGATTATGTGAAAGCTTTTGATACTGTGATCACGATATCCTCTGGAATAACATGAACGATATGAAGTTTCCAAAACACATCATCCAACTCATAAAAGCCATGTATGACCAACTACAAGCAGTTGTAAGAACCACTTATGGGTTAACAGAATGGTTCGAAGTCAAACAAGAAGTGCGACAGGGTTGCATCTGTCCTCCGCACCTCTTTAAAATATATTCCGAAAACAATTATGAGAGGGGACTCTAGAAATTTTGAAGGAAACTGTAGATGGTTTGGGTGATACAAAATATCAAATCTAAGGTACGCCGATGATATAGTTTTGATTGCCAGCAGTATCACTGAACTGCAACAACTACTAGATGAAGTTAGAGAAGCAAGCGAAAAGGCTGGCTTGTTTCTTAATGCCAAGATGATGAAGATTCAAAGATAACCGGCAATGAACAAATGATGAACATGTTACAATCAATGGAATGATTGTGGAAAATGTGAAAGAGTTCACTTATCTTGGAGTGTTTTAACTAATACATATGAGATTCACCGGAGATAAAAAGAAGAATTGCCATTGCCAAAAAAAACCACAATTTCTCTCAATAACAATCTGGAAAGACCGAGGCATTACGTTACGGACAAAGTGAGGTTAGTGAACTCATTAGTTTTCCCAATTGCTCAATGGTTCTGAGTGTTGGGTGTTTAAGTAGATAGACAAGAAAAGATCAATAGTTTGAAATGCGGGTGTTACAGACGAGTACTGAGTATTAGCTGGACAGAGAAGAAGACGAATGATGAAGTGCTGAGAAAATAAATTGTAAAGACCGGCTGCTGGACAAACTTGAACAGGAGGAAATTAAAGTTTTTGGTCATGTGATGAGAAGTAAAAGTATTTAGAAAGACTTGCTGACAGAGATGGTGATAGGGGAAATGAGGAAGAGGCAAACCGAAGACAAGACTGAGCGACAACATCAAAGAATTTTCGAGCTGTCGATGGTACAAGGGAAGAAAAGCGTAAGATCGAGTTTAGTGGCGAAGGATGGTGGAGAGGTCCACGGCTGCTCAAACATGAGCATACCGTTATTGATGATGATATATTTTTATATATATATTTTATATATATATGTGTGTGTGTGTGTGTGTGTGTGTGGTGTGTGTGTGTGTGTGTGGTGTGTGTGTGTGTGTGTATGTTTATATGTTTATATATATATATATATATATATATATATATATATATATATATAAGTATATATATATATGTGTATATCTATCTGTCTCTCTCTATATATATGTATATATGTATAATATATATGTATTTAAATTTATTTATATATATATATATATATATATATATATATATATATATATATATATATATATATATATATATTCATACACACAAACATTTGTTTGATGAGTCAGTATATGAAAGTATTTTTAATATGATAGCGAAAGGCAAAAAATACGAATAGGTATTGCCTAAATAGGTAACGAAAATTATAATGATAATGTATTGACGGCAACAGATTATACGACCAAGGAAAATACTATTATTATTTTTGTCGTTCTTGTTGTTGTTATTATCATTATCATCATCATTATTAATAATATTGTTATATACGTTATATATAATATTGTTATAACACGTACACAAATACACATTAACAAAGACCCCTTAACATACACGTACACATACTTCATAAAAAAAAAAAAAAAAAAAAAACACCAACAAAAGCTTTTTCCTTTTTTTAAATGAAAATAATAATTAAAAAATGGGAAACGGAAATAATAAAAAATTTTATTTTTTAACAAAAGGATTTAAAAAGAATTTATAAACAAAATTAAATTAAGTTTATTATGAAAATATTATTTTTAATAATTAATTTTTTAAATTAATTTTTGAAAATTTTAAAATTCTTAATTTTAAAAATTTAAAAATAAAAAAATAAAAATTTCCTTTTTAATAATGTTAAAATGAAATGATTTGTAATTTTTTTTTTTATAAAATTTAAAATTTTAATGTAATAATTTAAAAATCCCTTTTGGGAAAAAATTTGTAGTTTTTTTAAAAAAAATTTAATGAAAAATAAAAAAAAATAAAAAAAAAAAAAAAAAAAAAAATAAAAATAATAATAAAAATAAAAATTATAAATGATAAAATTTTAAAATAATATATAATATACAAAAAGAAAATAAAAATATAAAATGATGAAAATTAAAAAATAATGATTTTTAAAAAAAAAAAAAAAAAAAAAAAAACAAAAAAAAAAAATAAAAATAATTTTAAAAATTTAATATAAGAAAATTTAATAATAATTAATAAAAAATAATAAAAATAAAAATAAAATAATAATGAATAAAAAACCCAAAAATTAATAATAAAAATTTAAAAAAATAATAAAAATTTTAAAAAAACAACACAAAAAAATAATATTAAATAATAAAAAAAATAATTAAAAAAATAATAATAATAAAAAAATTTAATAATAATAAATAATAATAACAATAATAAAATAAAAATAATAAATAATAACAATAATAATAAAATAATAATAATAATAAAAAAATTTAATAATAATAATAATAAAAAATAAATAATAAACAATAAAAATTTAATAATAGAAAATTTATTTTTTGGTTATTTTTATAAAAAACGATTATGAGTTTGAAAATAATTAAAAAAAATAAATATTACACAAGTTAAAAAAAAAATTTCATAAAAGGGAACCTAACGCAAGAACTAAAGACAGAAAAACCAATAAAAAAAAGAATATGAATGGATAATAAAGGGAGAGAGAGAGAGAGAAAAGATAGATAGAGGTGAGAGAGAGAGGAGAGAGAGAAAAGTTTCGAGAGAAGGGGAGAGAGGAGAGAAAGAAAGAAGAAGAGAAAGAGAGAGAAGAGAAAAAAAAAGAGAGGAGAAAGAGAGAGGAAGAGGGGAAGAGAAGAGAGAGAAGAGGGGAGAGAGATAAGGGAGAGAGAGAAGAAGAGAGATAAAGGAGAGAGAGAGGAGAGAGGGAGGACGAGGGGGAGAGAGAGAGGAAAAAGAGAAAAAGGGGGAAAAAAGATGAAAGAAAAAAGGAGAGGAGAGAGAGAAAGGAGAGAGAGAGAGAAAAGGAAAAGGAGAGAGGAGAGAGGGGGGGGGGAGAAGAGAGGGGAAAGGGGAAAAGAGAAAAGAGAAAAGAAGAAAAAGAAGAAGAGAAAGAGAGAGGGGGGAAGAGAGAAAGAGAGAGAAGATGAGAGGAAAAGAGAGAGAAAAGAGAGAGAAAAGGAGAGAGAGAAGAGAGAGAGAGAACGAGAGATGAAGGGGAGAGAGAGAGAGAGAAAAGAGAGAGAGAAAAGAAAGTAGATATCCGGAAAAAAAAAATCTTTTTGAAATTTTTCAGGCCTTTTTGAGCCAATGCAGATAAAGGGGGAATTAGATTTTTTGCAATGTTTTGCAGGATAACCCTTTTTTTAATTTTATTTTTCTCTTTTTTTGGCTATTTTCATTGAAGCTTATATTTTTTTTATTCTATTCGCTTCTGATATGTGTGTGTGTATGTGTTTGTATGCATTTGTGTGTGTGTGTGTATGCGTGTGTGTGTGGGGGGTTGGGGGGTGTGTGTGTGGGGGTGTGTGTGTGTGTTTTGGGGGTGTTTTTTTGGGGGTGTGTGTTGTGGGTTTTGTGGGTTTTTGTGTTTTTTCTTGGGGTGTGCGTGCGTGTTTTGTCTGGCTGGATATCAACAATAATGTTGATAAAAGGGAAAAAGAAAAAAAACGAAAATTTCAAAACATTTTAATCTTTACCTGCGTATAGTGTGGGGTAATACTTTTAAAAGGTGTTCTGTACAATTTTAATGTTTTTTGCGTTCTTTAAAACCCGGGGGTTTTTCCTTTTTGGCTTTAAAATTTTTGGGCCTTTAAATGTGCGCGGGGTTTAAAATGCTTTTGGTTATGCGGCCCTCCCTCCCCCTTTGGGGGGGGGTTTGGGGTTTTTTTAATATTTTTTGCCCAATGAGAAGGGAAAAACCCCCAAACCACAAAAAAAACCAAAACAAACCAACAAAAAACACACACACACACACAAAAAAAAACACACACCAAAAACACCCCACACACACACACACACACACACACAACACACACCACACACACAACACACAAAAAATACCCCATAAAATTTTATACACATACATTATGTATATACACACAAAAAAACACACACACCCCACACACACACCAAAACAAAACACAACACAACACCCCCCCACAACAAAAAATATATATAAAATATAAAATTATATATATTTTAAAATATTTTTATTTTATATAAAATATATATATATTAAAAATTAAAAAATATATATATATTTTTAATAACACCCACATGCGTGTGGCCCCAATTCCCTTTTTAAATTTTTCCACAGAGAAAGGCATTAGCCAGCCTTTTAATTGTTATTTGCGGGGAGTTTAAAAAAAATCCCTTTTTCCTTTTGGGTTTTTTTTTTACTTTTCTCTCTTACTTTTTCTTTTATTCCCACCCATCCCCCCTCACAAATTTTCTTTTCTCCCACTACATCGCATCTACGAAAAAATTTAAATTTCGGAATTTTTAGCCCCTAAAAAAAAGATTAAAAAAAAAAAAGAAAAATTAGACGGAACCCAAAATTAATTCACTTTATCGGAGCATTAGAAAAAATTTGGGCCCGGTTTTAAAAGGCAGGAGTTTGGGGGCGAGGAGACACGGTAGTGAGAATTTTTTCCCCTTTTAGTGGTCATCCCTAAAACCCAAGGTTTTAGGGGTGGGGGAAAAAAGGCTTGCATTTAGTTTTTTAAGTTTTGGGAGTCATTTATCAATTGTCGTTTGTGAAAAACTCTTTTACTGAGTTACTGTAGTAAATTGCATTATTTTTCTTTTAAAAAAAATGAAATAGATTCAACGGGAATCAATCGTCCCCTTGACACTATCTTTTCCCGTTTCAAATTTATACACAAAAAAAAAATTCTAGAAAAATGTGATCCCCCTTTTGTCTTTCTTTTCATTTTCCCCTCGCTGGGGTAGAAAAAAAAGATAATAACAGAAGTAGAAAAAAAAACAATAATTACATGCTTCCGTTTCCACTAATAGCAATAAATAAAGTTTCGTTCGTCCCCATATAAAATTACATGAAGGGCGATGTAGAGAGTCATAACAAAATCGAGGTCTATTGAAATCAATGCTATTAATTTGTAGTTTGAAAAGGTATTCAAGATACCGTTAATGATGTGACCTTCCACTCATTCCCTCCCCTTAAAAAAAAAAACACGTATGTATAGTATGATCATTAAACATACGAAAGACTCTCCCTATACTCGCGCGTGTGTGTGTGTGTTAAGGAGTGCTTTTAACTTAGGAAGTGAGAGGTTAGTGAACTTGAACGGGGGGGGGGGGGGGGGGATACTGAATGAAAAATTACGTGTTTTAATTTCTTTGGACGAAATATATATTTTGTGTTTGTGTTTGATTTTTTTCCCTTAGCCTTTTTCTCTGGTTACCGTCTGTCTCTCTGTTTTCTGCCTCTGTCTTTCTCTCTCTCTTTCACACAATCTTTCTAACTATCTATCAGTCTATTCCGTCTACCATCTATCTTTTTCTCTCTATCCATCATCAGACTGTCTATCTATCACTATACTATATTATCGATCATGCTTTCAATCGTTTACCTATCTCTCTCTCTATCTTCTATCTATTATCTATCTATCTCTCTATTATCTATCTATCTTACTCTCTGCAAACAAGCCAACGCCAGAGCTATATAAATGCTCGTCAATAAGACACAAGCAAATACAAACACAAATAGAAAATGATAATATATAAGAAAATAAAGGAAAAAATATTAACCATTTTTAAAAAGTTTCAAAAGAAAAACATTTTATACCACAAAAGGGTTAACCCCTTTTGTTATGACTTGTTTGTGTTTTTTTTTTTTTTTTAAAGGGGTTGGACCTGTGTGTTTTTGTGTTTGTGTGTGTGTGTTTTTGTGTGTGTTTGGGGTTTGTTGTGGGGTGTGTGGGGGTTTTGTGTGTGTGTGTATGTTGGTTTACGTGTGTTTGTTTTTGTGTGTGTTGTGTGGTTTTTTTGTGTATTTGTGGTGTGTGTGTGTGGTGTTGTTTGTGTGTGTGTGTGTGTGTGTGTGTGTGTGTTTTAAACCCCTTGAGTGTATCTGCGAATGCTAATTTTGCGATTTTATTTTGTGATGCAATTGCTAACTGCAGGACACACTCACACACACCACACACACACACACACACTCACACACACACCAGCACATTTCCACCATCAACTTGCACATTGCAAGCCTTCCATCTCGGTCAAGCTCCTGTAAATATTAAATCAACCTGAATTCAGTAAAGCAACAAAGTGAAGATTTTTCTTTATTTTTACCCAGTCTTGCAAACACAATGTTTCTTTAACGTGTAACACCAAACCCCATTTCCATGTCTGAACAAATGAATCCAATCAAACTTTTATTAAAATATTATATATATATATATATATATATATATATATATATATATATATATATATATATATATATATATATTATATATAATTTTTATATATATATATAAAAGTTATATCATTTTTCAAATTAATTATTATTAATCTTATTATCTATTTTCTTAAAATTAAATAAATAAAGATAATATATTTAAATTTTTTTATATATTATTATTTAATATTTCAGGTTGGGCCGTATTTTAAAAAAAATCTTGAATACTCAAAAGTCAGCTTTTATAGAAAACCAGGTCTTATATTCGATATTTCTAAAAAAAGAAAAAGGCACAGTTATCTAAGAAATAATGTTTTTGACCCGATATTCCCTTAGGGAAAAGTGGACAATTCTCTTAAAAAAAAAAAAACAACAACAACAACAACAACAAAAGAGTTTTTTTTTTTGAAAAATTTATTACGCCAGAGAGGAGTGGTGATGGTGATGACATATAATTATAAAAATTAAATAGTAATCATTATTTCCTTTTTAAAGGGGCCCAGAAGTTCGTAAGGCATTTAATATGATGGAGGGGGGGGGGCAATCGGCGGTTGAATTTAACAAAAAACCTTTTGTGGGTAATGTGTATGAAGTTAATCTTTGGACCAACACGCCAATAGGCAAAACAAACCAAAACCCCCACACAAAAAACAAAAACAAAAAAAACAAAAAAAAACCCAAAACAAAAAACAAACAAAACAACCAAAACAAAAACAAAACAACAACACCACAACCACACCCCACAACAAACACACACACAACACACCAAAAACCCCAAAGCACCACACACACCCAAACCACCCCAAAAACACCCCACAAAACCCCAAAAAACACACAAACAAAAGGGGAAACCCCCTTACAAAGAAAAACAAAAAAAAACACACAAACAAACAACAAAACACTTTAAAAAAATCATAATTTCGCGCTCCATATAATCATATACTTCATATAATTAAACAAAATTCTTTAAAAAACCCACTTTAAGATCAGAACAGGGATTTTGCTTACACACGAAATTTTCCCGAATTATGAATGGAAACGTTTATTCAAAATTTATCCTTGGGCTTGAATTATGATATTCATCTTCCCGGAAATCATTATACATTACATGTTTCTCTGGGCATCTGAGTGAATGGAGATTCACCGTGAACGCTTTGGGATGCTGGGGGATGCCCCAATAGGAGGGAGGGAGATGGGAGAGAAAATAAAAGGGAAATTATTTTGAGGGTGATGGTGCGATGATTGGTGGTGTTTGATGGTGAGGTGATGATGTGGGGTAAAATTTTGAAATGATATGATGATGATGATGATGGTGATTGATGATGATGATGATGATGATGAGGGTGATGATGTGATGACGATTAGTGATGATGGTCATGATGGTGATAAATGATGGGGTGATGATGATGATGGTGATGATGAGATAAATGATGGTGATGCGATGGTGTTTGTGAAAAGGTGTGGTGTTTGATGGTGATAAATTGATGATGATGATGATGGTGAGATGAGGAAAATGATGTGATGATGATGGACCTAAAGGATGTGCTGATAATAAATGTGATAAGGGTTGATGATGATGAAAATAATGATGGTGATGATGTGTGATTTTATGGTGTGTGATGAAGGGTGAGGATGATGTGGTGGGATGAGATGGATGATTGATGATGGTGTGATGATGAGGATGATGATGATGATGAATGTGTTGGGATGATGATGATGATGATGAGAGGTGATAAATGATGTTTGGGTTTGATGATGGGGTTTGACGGTGATGATTTATGAAAAGGAAAGTAATAAAAATTTGTTTCAGATAAGGGATGATAACATAAATTTATAATGATGTTTTGATGTTGATGATAATGTGATAAAAATGATAAATAACGAAAATGGAAATTTGATGATAAAACATGATGACAATGCTGAAAAATGATGAGTGATGAGGATCAAAATTTTAATCTGTAAATGAAATGTGATAATGATATAAAATAATGATAATGATGAAAATTTGGTTTTAAAAAGAAAATTGGGATTATGATTGATAAAGGAGATAATGGATAAAAATGATGGTGATAAGGGGTGATAATGAAAAATTTTGATGTGATGAAAATGATGATGAAAAAATGTTTGATAATTGTTTGGGGGGAAAAAAAAAAAGGGAAAAAAAAGAGGAGGAAATTAAATTTTTTGTTTTTATGTGTCGGGGTTTTTGATGATGCGGGTTTTTTGTCGGTTGTAAAACGTTTTTTCTTCTGTTTATATAGGGTTTAAAAGTATTTTTATATAGGGAAAGGGGTTAAAAGTTTTGGGAAAAAAAAAATAGATTTATTACAGATCTCTCTCAGATCTCTCTCTCTCTCTCTCTGTTATTTCTCTCTTCCTTTTTTTCCCCTCTCTCTGTTCTTACCCCTCTCTCTCTCTTTTTTCCCCTCCTCTCTCCCCGGGGTTTCTCTCTCTCAGTCCCCTTATTTTCTCTCTCTCTTTCAAAACACCCCCCCAAACTTTTCTCTCTCCCTCTCCATATTATTTTAATCCCTCCCTCGCTCGCTTTTCCCAAATGCTGGAGAAATAGCTGTAGCCTGTGTGGTTTACCTGCGTGGGGGTGATTGAAAAATGTACGTGTTGGGGGCCTATTAAAACCAAACCCTTTTCCTCCTGGGGTTTAACGGTTAAAAAAGGGAAAGGGGGCCCTAAAAGGGGAAATTTTCCCTGCATTACCCAATTTAAGTTTTTTTGGAAAAATTTTTTCAGTTGCTAAAAAACCTTTTCTGTAAAACGCTTTAAAGATTATGTTTTTGGTTCCCCTTTTTATCTCTCTTTTTTTTTTCTTTTTGATTCATTCATAAATCCTTGTTACGCGTACTGTTCTGTGTAATCCACTTGGCTGGCATCAAAAGGGTTTTGGAAATATTTTGGCTTTTAAATTTTTTTTGTCCCTCGGGGAACCCAAATCGAAATGATTCGGGTCGATCAGCTTAATGGCAGTTTTTTATTAAACCCCCGTCTTTTCCTTGTTTCACATCCCTTAATTTGGGATAATCCGAGATTTTTTCCCCATTGACAGTAAGTAACCCTTTGGGTTTATACTAAAGCAGGGGGGGAAGAGGAAAAAAGGGTTTTTTATTTTAATTTAGGGAAAAAATCAAGTATGGGAAGGGTGCGAAGGGAATGTCTGTAATACACGAAAAAAACACATACATGCAAAGGTGTGTGGTGTGTAGGGGTCCCATATAATATATTATTTATATAATATAAGGATAAATTAATATATATAATAAAATAAATATTAATTTATATAAAATATAAAAAAATAGGGACACCACACACACACACCAAAAATAATTAATAATATAAAAAAAAAAATATTAATATAGATATATTATTTAATAATAAAATATAATAATATATTATATATAATATATATATTTTATATATATATATATATATAAAATATAGTAGATAAGCATATTTTATATATATAATAATATTTGAGGGTATTATATTATATTAATTATATATATATATATATATATATTTTAAAATATATATTATTTATGCATAGCTTTTTTATAAATATATTAATAAATTAATTTTTTAAAATTTTATATATAATAATATATAATATATAATATATATTTCACACACACAAATATATTAATTATTATATATATAATATATAGGCCCTATGCATATAATATATTTTATATATATATTAAAATATATATATATATATAATAATATTATTAAAATATATAATTAATTAGTTTTATATATATTAAAATATATAATATAGATAATATAAAATAATATATATATATATAATTTTATTTTATATGTTTTGTTTAATTTTATATATGTATATATATGTATTTTATATTTTTTTTATTTATTCATTTTTAAAAGATTATACACACACCACACCCCACACAACAACCACACACAACAAAACCAATTAAATATAAAAATAAATAAAGAATATATATCTATATTAATATAATAATATATATATATTTTTATAAATATATATAATTATATATATTTTTATATATATATATATATATTTTAAAAATATATATATAGTTTTGATAATATAATTTTTTAATATATATATTTTTATAATATATATATATATATATATTATATATATATATTATATAAAATATAATATTATGCTTATATATCATTATAATATTATATATATAATAAAATATATATATAAAATATATAATATATATATATATATTATATGTTTATGTTTTTATATATATGTATATTATGATACTATATTTTTTTTTATTTTTTATTATTAGAATATAGTATATACTATATGGTGTGTGTGTGCATAGCTGCAACACCACCACACCACACAAACACACACACACACACACACACACACACCACAAACACCCATATATTATATAATATATATATATTTTAAAATATTATAATATATATTTATTTTTTTTTTTTTGTGTGGGGTTTTGGTGTGGGTGGGGGGTGGTGGGGTTGTGGGGCCCTATATATTATATAATATATATATATATATATATATATTAATAATATATATAATATATAATAAATATATATTAATATAATATTATAATTAATATATATTATATATATATATAAATATTATTTTTTTTTTTGTTTTGTTTTTTTAATATATTATATATATATATATATTATATATAAAGTATATAAAAAAATTTTATATATATTATAATTAATATATAAAATTATATATATAATATATATATTATAGAACCACACACACACCACACACACACACCCCCACACCACACACACCAAAACACACACACCCAACACAAAAAAAAATATATTATATATTAATATATAATATATTATGATATATATATATAATATATATGCATGCATATGCACACACACACCACCCCAAATATTAATAAATACTATAAAGAATAAAATAAAAAAAATAATGTAACAAATTCCCAATATATAAAC
Organism: Penaeus monodon; assembly: GCF_015228065.2. Taxonomy (NCBI): domain Eukaryota; kingdom Metazoa; phylum Arthropoda; class Malacostraca; order Decapoda; family Penaeidae; genus Penaeus; species Penaeus monodon. The sequence continues at coordinate 47,446,972 of NC_051395.1, read as the reverse complement.
ATATATATTATAATATATTATATATTAAAATTTATATTTATAATATATATATACAAAAAAAAAAAAAAAAAAAAAAAAAAAAAAAAAAAAAAAGGGGGGGGGGGGGGGGGGGGGGGGGGGAACTCCCCCCTCGTGGCCCCGAGTTCAATCCCCCGCGGCAGTCTTTTAAAAATGCCTTTTTTTTGATTGCGGCCAGCCCGATCCCCGGCGAAAAAGACATATCCCCTTGAGATCGTCAAACGGGGTGCCCGAGGGGGCACGCCGGGCACAAGCCGCGGTTGATTAGGAAAGGCACCCAACGGGAAAAGGGCGGCACTGTATATAACCTTTCCTAAGAATTTGGAACCCATGTCCTGCGTGAATTAATGGCTGTTTAAAAAAAAAAAATTATATATATTTATATATATGTATGTATATATACACACAAGTAACGAAAAAGGCGCAATAACATGAACATAATAAACCTTTACGACCATCAGTAAACATATATCAAAATGCCTAATATTAGTACGTGAGAGCGTCATTTCATGATTAAGTTTAACATAATTGTTTTCCCGGGCTGAAAGTTTTTGAAGCAAAAACATTTTTTACTGAGAATCCCCTGACCTTTTACGGACAGAAAAAGAACAAAGGGGGAACAGATGGAAAAGCAAAGGGAAGGAAAAAAGGAAAAAACGACAGAGAAAAAGGGGAGAGGGGGAGAAGAAGAGAAAAAGAAGAGAAGAGAGAAGGAAAAGAAAGGAAAAAAAGAAAGAGAAAAAAGGGGGGAAAATAAAAAAGAAAAAAAGCCAAGGGAAAAGAAAGGAATTTTTAAGGGAAAAAGAAAATGGGCAA
>NC_051395.1:47437564-47446038 GCF_015228065.2 Penaeus monodon | reverse complement strand
GGACTCTTTTGCAGCAAAGAGTCTCTAATGCTCAAAGAGTTCCCCCTGATGGGCCAGTCAAGGCCTCTGAAATGAAAAGTCCAAACAAAAAGTCCTCTGAAATCAGCAAGGTCCTCGAATACAGCAAAGAGCCTTGAATCACAAGATCTCTAAAACGAAAAGAATACTCTCAAAAAAATTTAAACAGCAAAGTCCTCAGAATGCACAAAGGTCCTCTAAATACAGCAAAGAGTCCTCAGAAATGCACAAGGAGTCCTCAAACAGCAAAGAGTCCTCTGAAATACCAGGTCTTTGAATACAGCAAAAGTCCTCTAATACAAAAGGTTCCTCTGAATACGAAAGATCTCTGAATACGAAAGGAGTCTCTGATACAGCAAAGGCCCTCTGAATACGCAAGATTCCTCTGAATCGCAAAGAGCCTCTGAAATGCAGCAAGAGTCCTCGAATGCGCAAGAGTCCTCTAAATGCAGCAAAGATCCTCTAAATACAGAAAAGACCCTCTGAAACACAAAGAATACCCCTGAAATACAGCAAAGAGTCCTCTGAAATACAGCAAAGAGTCCTCTGAATACGGCAAAGAGTCCTCTGAAATACGCAAAGATGCCCTGAAATACAGCAAAGAGTCCTCTGAAATGCGCAAAAGAGTTCTTTTTGAAATACAGCAAAGAGTCCTCTAAAATACAGCAAAGAGTCCTCTGAATACAGCAAAGAGTCCTCTGAAATACGCAAAGAGTCCTTTTAAATCAGAAAAGAGTCCTCTGAAATACGCAAAGAGTCCTCTGAAATACAGCAAGAGTCCTCTGAATACAGCAAAGATCTCTGAATACAGCAAGAGTCCTCTGAAATACAGCAAGAGTCCTCTGAAATAGGTCTAAAAGTGTACCCGAATGAAAAAGGCGATAGAAATGTCCTTAGAATCGGCTCAGAAAAGAATATTTGTCTTTAACTATCGGCTTACTAGTAAATTGATTTCCGTATCTAAGGTCCTCAATATAGATAGATATGGAGTGAAGGCCAGTGGTAAAATGTGGGTAGGTAAGTAGGTTTCGATTTTAGCCCAGGTATGGTGTAGGTAGTAGCAGTTAGAAAAAATAGGTAGTTGGTAGAATGTGGGTGGGTAAGTGGGTTTAGATTTTAGTCAGGTTTATGATGTAGGTAGGTAGGCAGGTAGGTAAGTAGGTAGGTTGGTAGGAATGTAAGTAGGTAGATATTTAGTCAGGTATGTATGTAGGTAGGTATGATGGCAGGTAGGTAGATATTAGATAGGTAGGTAGGTGGGTTGGTTGGCAGGTTGGTAGACATGTAGATAGGTAGGTAGGTTGGCAGGGAGGTAGACAGGTAGGTAAGTTGGCAGGTAGGTAGGTGGGTAGACAGGTAGATAGGTAGAAAGGGAAGTAGGAAGGCAGGTAGCAGGGTGGTAACGGGAGGTAGGTAGGTATAAAAAGACGGATAGATTGATCGATAGACTGCCTGACAGACGTAGGCATAATCATAACATTTGTTATTGATCCTCTATACTTATCCAGTTGCCAAGAGACCCTGGAGTGATGTCATTTATATGTTAAACAGCATGTCAGACTTCAAAAATTTTAACATTAAGCTGAATTTATGCATCAGACTAAAAGTGGAAAGTATAACGTATATTCTGGTATAATCCTATAAATATGTAAAATTTAAAGCGAGAATCATGCGTTCGTTTTTTCGAAACGAAAATATTAGATTTAATGTTGGAGGAAAAGTGTAAATAAAATGTAACGTATATTCTAAACCCGATTGGTGTATGTGAATGTTAGAGATTTTGATGTGTTTGGTGTGTGTGTTGTGTGTGTGTGTGTGTGTTGTGTGTGTGTGTGTGTGGGGTTGTGTGTGTAGTGTGGTGTGTGTGTGTGCATTTTAAACTCTATTCTGCACGTACAAGGGTCATAATTAAGCATCATTTACAAACACTTCTACATCAGCATTCACTCTACCTCCTCCAATGCTAGTGCCACAGAGACCGTGCCACCCTTGCTCCCGCATAGTGCCACAGGATGTAGTGCCACCCTTGCTGCCCATTCCCTTACAACACGATCATACATACTCTCATTTCACGCTGTTTCTCCCTTAAAAAAAACCTACAGAGAAGCCAGAACTTCCTTCGACTTTCCCTGAACGCTGAAGTGGGTGACGAAATCGATTGCGGGTTAAACTCTGGGGAAAGGGAAAAAAGTATAAAAGATTTTACTGCAGATTCTGATCATTGCGTGGGGGTCTGGTCCCCTTTTTTAAATTTAAAAGAAATGATTTTTTTTTTATGTGTCACTGAAATAAATAGTATTCTGCTGAAAACTTCTTTAAGATACGCTCTACACCTTTAATGCCAAGTTTTTTCTTGCTTCCTGTCTTGTCTTTCTTGTCTTGTTTTTCCTTTCTTGTTTGTCTCCCTTTCTTGTCTTCCCTTGTCTTATCTTTCTTTCTTCCCTTGTCTTGTTTTCTCTTGTTTTTCCCTTCTTGTCTTGTCTTGTCTTGTCTTCCCTGTCTTGTCTTGTCTTGTCTTGTCTTACCTGTCTTGCTTGTTTTGTTTGCCTTTTCTTGTTTGTTTTTTGTTTTGTCTTCCCTTTTTTGCCTTATTTTTTCTTCCCTTGTCCCCTTGTTTCCCGTTTTGGGGCTTTCTTCCCTTGTCTTTCTTCCCTTTCTTGCCTTGTTTGTTTTTCCTTTTTGTCTTGCCTTGTCTTTCTTGCCCCCCTTCCCTTGCTTTTTTTGCCTTGTCTTGTCTTGTCTTGCCTTTGTCTTTCATTTCTTGCCTTGCTTGTCTTTGTCTTGCCTTCCTTGTCTTGCTTGTCTTGCCTTGTCTTGTCTTGTCTTGTTTTCCTTCCCTTGTCTTGCCTGCTTCCCTGTTTTGTCTTCTCTTGCCTTGTCTTCCTTGCCTTGTCTTCCTTCCTTTGTCTTGTCTTGTCTGTCCCCTTGCCTTGTCTTGTCTTGTCTTGTCTTATTTTGTCTTGCCTTGCCTTGTCTTGTCTTGCCTTGCCTTATCTTGTCTTGGGTCTTGTTTGTTTTGCCTTGCCTTGTCTTGTATTGTCTTGTTTTGTCTTCCCCTTTTCTTGTCTGTCTTGCTTGTCTTGGTTTGGCTTGTCTTACCTTGTCTTGCCTTTTTTGTCTTTCTTGTCTTGTTTTTTGGTTTTTTGGCTGGCTTGTCTTCCCTTTCTTGTCTTGTCTTGTCTTGTCTTGTCTTGTCTTGCCTTGTCTTGCCTTGTTTGTCTTGTCCCCCTTGTCTTGTCTATTTGTCTTCCTTTGTCTTTCTTGTCTTGTCTTGTCTTGTTTTGTCTTGTCTTGTTTTGTCTTGCTTGCCTTGCTGTCTGTCTTGTTTGTCTTGCTTGTCTTGTCTTGACTTGTCTTCCCTTGTCTTGTCTTGTCTTCTCTTGTCTTCTCTTGTCTTGCCTTCTCTTGTCTTGCCTTGTCTTGTCTTGCTTTGTCTTGCCTTGCCTTGTCTTGTCTTGTCTTGTCTTGTTTTCTTGCCTTGACTTTCCCTTTCCTTCCCTTTTTTTTGCCTGATTTGTCTTTTTGTTTTTGCCTTTCTTCCTTTTTTCTTCCCTTTTCTTGCCTTATCTTGCCTTTTCTTCCCTTGTACCAGAATACAAATTTGACTTCTATTGCAAAAGTGAAAAAAAAAGCAAAAATAAAACTCCCTTTAAAACATAAAAAATGGTAAAAAATTAGTTGATAAAATCAAAATTGAAAAACCTGAAAAATATTCGTAAAACGTTAAAAACTCATAATAAAGAACGTTATATTGGTAAAATTTTAAAAATTTGATTTTAAAAAACCCCAAATTCCCAAAGTACTTTTTGAAAAAAGTAAGGGCAAAGGTAGGAAAATAAAGTTAATAAAACTTTTGATTAGAGTTTTTTTTTCGTGTTTTTAAAATCGTCTGAATTTTCAAAACATGCGCTACGATTTGTATATCTGGATGTGTAATTGGGGGTGTGTATGTGGTTTTGTTTTTTTAATGTTTATATGCCCACATTTAACAAATTTTTATTTTAATTTTTGTTTTTAAAAAGATGAAAAATTTTTTTTGTTTACACCTTTTTTTCCTTTTTTAGGTGTGGTATTATATCGTTTTACTTTTTGTCAGGTATTCATGCCTGGGTAATTTATCGTTGAATTCCATTAAAAAAAATAAATGGGGGTAGCGGTGTAAGATGTAAATTTTTTTTTTTAATTTCTTTTTTGACAGTTTTTTCTGTTTCTATACGGGGTTTTTTTTTCTGCTCTCTGCTTTAACATGTTTGGGCCTTTTTTATGAAAAACTTTTTGTGTTTAGTGTATAGGATCTATTTATTTCTTACTTTTTTTTTTGAAATAAATTTATTTGTCCTTACTGATGCATGGGGTAATGAAAAGTGAAATTTCCCCTATCTCCCTTCCGTAAAAAGAAAAAAGGAAAATAGCCTTTCAAAAATAAACTAACGATTTGCATTTCTTTTTTAGAGAATCTTAAAAAAAAACTTATCTCTGTTACGAAAACATCATTTTGAAGGATTTTTATTTTTTGGAGAGACTATTGATAGAAGAATCAAAATTTTTAAAGAAAAGCATATCCTTTTTGGTATCTATCATCGTGATTTTAACAGCAGATGCAAAATCATTCAATTGTTAGTTCAGAAAAAAACATGCAGGGTTTTTCATGTTTGGGTGTTGTTTATATTATGTTAAGATCGTTTTGCCAATGGGGCAAGGAAAATCTCAAGGATTTTTTTTTTATTTATTTTTTTAGACTTTCATGAGAATTTTTTGCAAAGGGGCTTCACTCACTTTTTCATTTTTTTTTTCAATTTTTATGTTTTTCAAGTGTATAAATTTAAAGAAGGTGATATTTATTATAATTATATTAATTATATATATATATATATATATTATATATTTATATAATTTTGATATTATAAAACTACCTTTTTTTTCCCGGGATTTTTAGGGAAAGGATTTTTTCGAAAACTTATCTGTACGGGAAAAAGGTAACGTTCGGTTGTCTGTTTTCCAATTTTAACCGTTCTTTTTGTTTCTGTGGGGAGTAAAAAGGATATAACTCTTTATTTGTGGTTCCTGTATATGAGAAAAGAGGCTATCTCACCCCGTGGATCAAGTGTCCAGAAAAGGGCATTCTTTGATCCCTTCTTTAACGGTGAACTGGATTTTCTCGTGAACGAGTTAAGCCCCGTCGGTTTATGTTGTAACACGCCTCTGGGAAATGACGAGGATTTCTACGTAACGGCCAAGTTGAAAGTCTTCGATTATTCCTTTAGTTTTCCCCCTCCACCCCTCCGTGAACGGCTGGTGTTTCGTCCTCTATCTGATAATTTTATAATATATTATATTTTTAAAATATATATATTATATATATATATAATTATAATTATATAAATTTATTATATGTATAAAAATTATAAATTAATATATATATTATTATGATATATTATATATATTTTCTTAGTTTTTTTTATGTATTTCTGCAAGATATAATCGAAACCGCTCAAATAAAAATTTTTGTATTTTGAACCTATTAATTCACGTTCATCCTTTTCTACATTGCAAAATGAATATTCTATGTGTGGTGTGTGTGTGGTGTGTGAGGATTGTGTGTTGTGTGTGTGGGTTTTTGTGTGGTGTACATATATATCTGTGTATATTTCATTATTACATAATAATACTTTTATAATCACCACAATACACACAGATTATATTGTATATATTATTATAAAATTTAATAATATATAATATATAAAATATATAATTTTTATATATATATATTATTTATAGACATACGGAAAGAAGAAAAACCCGAGCGGGCTCAAACCATTTAATTTCCCCCATAATTACAAAAATTTATAATTCTTAATATTATATTGCAACGAAATGCCAGGAAGATACTCCGATCAGATTACGATTATATAAAAGGATAAGCTCTGAAAATAAAACCGACAACAAAATTAATTATAAGATAAAATGTTAGGACTTAATCAAAGATCCAACTATAATATATATCTTTTTTCTTTTTTTTTTTCTAAAATCTATCAATTTCATGGGAAGTCCCAGTCTAAAGAAACTATTTTTGGTCTCGTATCTAAACATGATAAATGTATTTAATAAGCAGCATTATTTGTGAAATACAATCAAACATACCATTACATCTATTAAATTAATCAATATTCGATCCGTTTAAATTTGTCACCAGCCTCTTTCAGACACACACACACACACACACACACATACACATCCAACACACACACACACACACACACACACACCAACACACACACCCCACACAAAAAACCCCCCATATATATAATTATTAAAAATAAATATAATTAATATATATATATATTATATATAATATATTAATATACATAACATTATCCTATGGCGGAACGAAAAAATCTTTAATCTGGCGCTGATAAATGATTAAAATATTTTTCCCGTAATATATTTACAGTGGTTGGGTTTTCTAATTTCGTTAATTAAGCACGCCTTGTTAATTATTTAATATCTCTTAACCGCTGAAAGTTACCTTTTTCCTAAATCGAGTAAAAATTTAAAGCTTAACTTTTTTTATTCACTTTAAAAATTTCTCCAACCCTCTTGGGGTTTTTTCAAAACCTCCCCCCCCACCCTCCCCTATCCCCCCCTTTCCTTGCCCCGATCCTTCTATCACTCTCGTACCCTTATTCGCACCCTCTTCCTTCCCCTCGCTTTTTCCCTTCTCTCTACTTCCACGGTAGTTTCTCCCTCTTCTGTTCGTTTTCCTCGCTTGTTCTACCTTTTATGTCTATCGCTATACTATCCTGCCTCCATCCTATCCCTATCCTACCCTGTATCCTGCCGCATTTCCCCTCGTACCCCTCTTATTCGCACCCTCTTCTTATTCCTTCTTTCTTCTACTTCTGCGCTGATTTCCCCCTTTTTCCATTCCTTTTTCCCGTTTGCCCTACCTTCTACCATTAACCCTATCCTCTCCTGCTCCCATCCTACCCCTATCCTACCCAGCATCCTCCCGTAATCCATAGGGCGAGTCGAGCACAGTCGGACCACTTCCCTCTGCCAGCCTCATTTTTCCCATTATTTTTTTCTGTGTTTTATGCTGGCTTTATTTACATGTATTTTAGGTTTATTTTACACCTTTTTATACATTTCTAAATAAGACTTTTATTGAGAATCCTTTCGTTATCCACACATCTTTTACGATGTTTTAGATGATGTGCGGATAACAGAACATCCACATCTGCTGCGAATGGGTCTTTCTTTTACCTTTTTTTCTTATCTCTTGTATTTTAAGGTCAGTTTTATTTTTGTGCTTGCTTTTTACTTGTTCAACATTTTAATCTCTCTTTTACAGCGAGAGAAAGTAATCAATTTTATTATTTTTATTAATGAATTGCAGCAGATTGTTTTACGCTTTTTTTATATAAATAAGATTTTCTTAATGATGTCTCCTAAAGTTTTATTGTTTTTGTTATTGGTTTTATCTTTTACATATTTTCTTTTATTAGAACATTTCCTATTTAATATTTCAATATTTTTTGTGCTACGCTTCCGTCCGCGGGAGTTCATGTAACCCCCATGTATTGGTTAAATAAATGAAGTGGATACTGTGACTGTGTTGTGACTACCCTTTCGATTTACCTTTACCTGGATTTACACCATGAAGCTGTCGGCAGCCTGGCAGTGGATATCTGGTGAAAACACCTTCGGTTCTACCGATTACTGGTTTCACCAAACAATATGTCTGGCGTATTGCAGTGTAACTGTTTCAAAGCGGCAGAGATAGTTCCTCCTACTTAATTGGAGACCGCGAGTTGAGAAGGAGCCTGGGGGATTCCACTCAACGTTTCTTTTCTCCTGACAAACCTCTACACCATTGATTGAATACAGAAATGATAATTCATAACACATCGCCCGTCGCGTGGGTTATCAAGGGGCGCGTTGTTCAGTGGGCAACCAGGCTGACAATGTTAAACATGCATCTGGAAGACAAAGAAAACATGTCCAATTAAGAAACACATTAAAAATCGGAACGCGAAACGTAAGGAAAATTAAAGAGATGGGTAAATTGCATACTGTCTGTAACGAAATGGACAGATACAACATTCAAGCACTAGGAATTAGTGAGACCAATTGGAAAAGTAATGGAAGTTTCAAAACTAAAGAAAACAAGAGAGTTCTTTTTTCTGGAAAATAAGGAAATTATAGTCACGGAGTTGCTATGATTCTCACGAAAAAAACTGCAAATGCATTAATTGGGTACAGCCCAATAAATGATCGCGTTATAAAAGTCAGAATACAAGCAAAACCTCATAACATTAGTATTATACAATGCTACGCACCAACCAACCTTGCAAGTGATGAAGAAATGAAATTTTTTATAACCTCTCAAAGAAACCCTCAATCGACGATTAAAAGTAATATGGCAATACTCTTATAGCAACACATTGTTCAAACAC
>NC_051395.1:47432784-47437464 GCF_015228065.2 Penaeus monodon | reverse complement strand
TTTCTTTAAAAAAATTTTGATAAACAAACCAAAATTTTTAAAATTAAATTTTTTTTTTTTTTTTTTTTTTTTTTTTTTTTTTTTTTAAAATATTTAGGTCCCAAATAAAAATTTTTAAAATGAACATTATTTTATTCTTCTTTTTTTATCCTTTTTTCCTTTTTTAAAAAAACATTTAAAAAAAGCCTTTTTTTTTTTAAAAATGGAGAGGGGTCATTAATTTATTTTTTTATTTGTTCCTTTTCTTATTTCTCTCTCTCGCGAGAAACAAACATTTTCATTCCGAACACTTCCCCTAAATTTCGCACGTTCTCTCCCCTTTTCTTGCGTCTCCCCGACCTCATTTTTCCAAGGTACCAATCAGCTAAAAAAAACGGAAATAATTTAAAAAAGGGCAAAAGGCAGTGAAGAAAAACCTATGAAAAAGAGGGAAAGAAAGAATAAAAAATGTTTTTATAACAATTTTTAAAAAATCCATATACTCTTTCGACATGCGAGTGCTTGTGTATACCTTGATGACTAATCTTGATAAATCGTACTTATAGATTGTTATTAGTGATCGTTATCTTAAAAAACCAGATAGAATTTTTGTTAACGTGTTTGTGGGGTTTTAGGGGTGTGAACGAAATATTAAAAAAAGTATAATGTACTGAAAACCTCACATTTAAAAAGGGCCCTTCTGACGCGTTTTCGATAAAATTTTTCATGGGAAAATGTTAAACCCCCGGGGGATGTAGTTTTAAAATCGAAACTTTTTTGAAAATAACCTTTCGTTTTAAAATTATTCATTCTCATTTAAAATTCTTTTCTACTCTGTCAAAAATGACTTGAAGGGTAATTTAATTCACAACAATACACAAAAACACCACCCATACAAAATAATATATATGTTGTGTATAAAATTATATATATATATATAATATATATATTTTATATATACATTATATAATATATAATATATTATATATATATAAAATTATATATATTTTATATAAAATATATTTAATATTTTAAAATTATATATATATATATATAATATATATATAATACATTGTTATACCTTAATATCTATAGTGTGAAATTGTGTATAATATATTTTATATATATATAATATATATATATAATATATACATGTAATCGTTTTACTAAAGTTTATTTTTTATTTTGTCACTATTTCTACTATCACTTTTTAAATGAATCAGAAACTGCCTATTTCCCACGACTTTTACACTATCGCGTATTCTGTAACCTTTTTACCAAATCCTTGCTCTAAGTTCATTTAGAACTATCAACCCCGGCGAGGATTTAGATGAGGGTTTTAGCTGATCTCGTCTGTCCTTTCGGTCGTGCCCTTGGTTACCGCGCAGATCATCCCACCCCACGCCTCCGGCCCTGGATGGCCAACAGTGTACCCTTCACTGTGTTGTGAGTCGAAAATTCTTGACTACCGTTACATTCACCAAACATTCTCTTTCAGTCTGGTGCAGGTGGCCGTTTGCATCCTTTTGGCTCCACACGGCCCAAAAACAGTCACCGAAATTCGCTCGCCCGCTTCCCACGATACGACCATGTCTTCAAACCACGGGGTACACGTTTTGGGCCTTTTCATTTTTTTTTCCTTCTTTTTTCTCCCCATAAATTAGTTAAGCCGAGTGCGTCCTCCAATTAGTTTTGCTGTTTAAAAAAGTGCTCAGTGACAGCAAACGGCGTTTCCACATCCCCTTCTGACCTCGACCATTACTGAGTGATCGCGATATGTGGTAAACAGAATGAATCGTTTCATTAATCAAGCAATTATTAATTTTCTTGTTATTAGAGATTTATTTTTTTTCAACTACAAAAAATTTTTCGCCTCGGATTTTATTTTGTCGTAAATTCATATCATTTATTTATATTCTCTACCTTTCCGTCAAACCTGCCCCCCCTTTTCTCTCATTTCCAGGGGTTGGCAAGTGGATAGCTTACCTGTTCCCTTTAAATTTTTGGTTGTTTGTTTGTTTGCACAATGGGAAAGGGTGTTTTGTTACATTGCTATGTGAAAAGTTCTATCATGCTAAACGGAGCTTGTAATGCATTTTATATAAATTTATTATTTGTGTATACATTAGGATTTTCCCCCATATCAAGTGCACAGTGATCCCTTTTAAAACCCGGGTTGCTTTATCACCTAAAAAACTACGCTTCGATTTTACAAGAGTGGGTTAAGTAAAACTGAAGTTTTTCATTCGATCGAAAAATTCAGTGGGTGGCCCCGCAGTTAATTTTGGACTAGTTTAAGCTAAAATCCCTTTTTTGCTTAAAATCCCCTTTCTCACCCCTAAAATTGCTTGAATATTTTGGGGTAACCCCAAAGCGATCATTGATTCGTGATAGCTAAATAGAAGAAAAAAGGTTATTTATAGACTTTCCCACTATTTTCCTTCTTGTACAGCTTTTGGGGAACCCCCTTGTTTATTTTAAAAAAAAGGGCAACGACTTTAGAACGGAACAAGAGCGAGGGGGGCAAAAGACACCGCCGCGAGGGGAAGGGGAGGTCTCAAAAAACAATTTTTAAGGGGGGGGAAAAAGGGAAAACCGCCCCACAAAAAAGGGCCCGGGGGGGGGCCCCCAGGCCAGGAAAGCACGGCCCCCCAAAAAAAAAAAACAGAAAAAAAAAGAAAGGGGGGGAAAAATTTTTTAAAAAAGGGGAAAAAAACAAAAGAAAGAGAAAAAAAAAAAAAAAACAACCCCCCACAAACCCACAACAAAAAAAAAAAAAAAAAACCCACAAAACCCCCAAAAAACCAAAAACAAAACCCCAAAACCCCCCAAACCCCCAAAAACAACATAAAAAACAACCCCAAAAAAAAAAAAAAAAAAAATAAAAAAAAAAAAAAAGAAAAATTTTTAAAAAAAAAAAACGCAAAAAAAACCCCCTGGAGAAAGCCCCCGCCCCTTTTTTTTTTCCCGGGGGGGAAGAAAAACCCCCCAAAGGGGGGCCCAAAGGGGAAAAAAGGCGGAGGAGCGGGGGAGGCGGCAGCCCCGGGGAAAAGGGGCGCCGGGGGGAGGGGAAACCCATAGGTCCAGAAAAAAACCCGCCACAGGCAGGAGGGCCCAGGAGGGGGAAAACCCCCCCGGGGGAGGCCACAAAGGAAACCCAACCAACGGAGAACGGGGCCGCCGTGCCCACAGTGACCCAAAAGGAAGGGCCGGAAAAAGCAAGCCGAGAGGCCCGAAGCCAAAAGGGAAATCAGAAAAAAGCAAGAGGAAAGGGAGTTGAGGACGGGGGGACGGGGGGAGATTCAAAGGCGGGGGGAAAAGTTAAAAAAAAAGGACAAAGGCAGCAGGGGGAAAACGAGAGAAAGGGGCAGAGGGGGAGGGGGGGAGAGAGGCGGAAAAGGGGACAAAACAAATTTTTGACCCGCCAAAGCGGAGGGACGGGGCCCCAAAAAAAACACAAGCCCGCGGGGGGAAAAAAGAAAAACGACCCCGACCCCCCCCGGGGGGGGGGAGGGAGGCACCAACCCCCCAAAAAACGGATTCCGGACAGGGGGCCCCCCCCCCCCGGGGCCCAAGAAGTCGGTGACGGTTTGAGAAAAGGCAAGGAAAAACCCGCCCCCCCAAAAAAAGAGAGCAAAGCCTTTTTTAAAAAACAACCAACGCAGCACCCAACCAGAATTTTAAAACAGGGGAGGGAAAGACCCGGGCAAGGGGAAATCGGGGGAAAAAAAAGGAAAAAAAAAAAACCCAACCCCCAACCCCAAAAAAAACCCCCAAAAAAGGCCCCAGAATAAGAAAAACGCCCAAAAAACAAGGGGGAAAAGAAACCCGGGAGGAGAACAGCGTTTTTTTTAGCCGTTTTTGGAAAGAGGGAGCATTTGAGAAGGGGGAAAAAAAAAAGAAAAATAAAGGAGACCGGGGACGAGTGGAAGAAAGTCAGAGCACAGAGCGACAGGGGGTAAAGAGACAGGGGAAAACATAAAATAACAAGAAAAGGGGGAAAAGGGGAGACGGGGAAGGGGGAAAAAAAGCCACAAGATGGACCAAGCCCATGCCCGAAAACGAGATGACCAGTCTATAGGTCAGTCTAAGGCGCCCGAGGGCGAGGCGTGAGTAGATGGCCGAGCAATATGGCGTATACATAAGCACGATTTCTGTAAGCCATTTTGCCAATAGATCGTGTAGCTGTTTGCCACGTGGCTCCAAGTCCAATTTAAAACCATCAAGCCAGCGAGAACTAAGATGATAATTATATCTGACCTCTTCTGACCCTCAGTTCGCTCGTAGCGGTCATTCTGCGCAGGTCACTCACCACACCACAAGCTTCCTAGCTGGATTACCGGACACGCGACCCCGCGCTCAGCGGTTACCCAAGACATTGCCTCGTGTGTTCCCTTACTGTGTTGTACTTTTCCGTAATAAAGAGTCAAGCTGTTATAACCACTATCACTGCCAACCAGTCACAACCATTGTTTAGAGGCACTCATAGCCTTTTACATACACTAAACAACCTAATCTGCAGCATACAGCCTTTACACTATTGATACCTATTTAATGATTGACAGGTAGTGACGGGATAATGAACTCATATGGGCACAGCACAATCTGGAGGAAGTGAGCATACGTGACTATATTATTATAAATATAAACACAAACCAACCACTTACCTCGAAAATAAGATTATTACCTCACTAGAACATC
>NC_051395.1:47422397-47424897 GCF_015228065.2 Penaeus monodon | reverse complement strand
ATTTTGACTCGAATCAACGTTATACACACGAGGGCAAATTTTGACTCTTACTCGAATTTCTCAATCATCGCTTTTCATATTCATTTCCTTATTATGATATATTTTTTTCTTTTCGTTTCTCCTCATTTTCAATACATTACTCCATTTTCTATATTTTCTTATCTTCCCTCTTCTTTTCTCTGCATTCTCAATTCATTAATTCAATTTCTCTGTGTTCCCTTTCATTACACACACACACACACACACACACACAACAACACCATACACTGCACATAACACATACACATACACATACACAGACACGTACACACACACACACTACTACAATATCACTACACACGACACCTCACACACACACACATCACACACCATATTCTTACAGTGCTTCAATGATTCATGACCTTTCTTGACCCTGTGTGACCGATCTTAACTTAATTTTTTAATCCTTATACGTAACGTCTTCATGTGCTTACTGTTTAATTAATTCTTCAAAGTTACGTCACTGTGATTTTATTTTAAATAATTTGGCAGCTATAGAATAACCGTTTACAACCTTGGCACATTGGAACACCGAAATCTTGAACCCCAGGAAATTATATTATTTCTTGGTATAGTCTTAGTCATTATATGTTATTATATTCTTAGTCATAACTCTTTATTCATTAATCCTTATATTCTTCACATAATCTTAGTTTTCATATATTATTATATTCATTAATCATTCATTAATACTTATATTCCTTAGTTTTCATGTGATTATTAATATTCATTATACTTATGAATTTTCTTATATTTTTTTGTTGTCTCATATCTTAGTCGTCATATTTGGTATAAAGTAGCAGTGTTTGAGGACTTATAGCAAGCGCTTGGATATGTACACAATTAAATCATTAACTACATCATTAGCGTAAGTAATTAATCCAACCACATGAACATATCCACAGGAAAACACTTCATGATATCACCGAGTGCAGATGTGTGTGGGAAAACAGGGAATAACAGGGAATAAGTACAATTTTACTGAAGACTTCATCATTTCATTGCTTTTCCAGGTGTTAGAAGCGGAGCAAAAACAAGGGTTTCTCTGCTCTTTCATTGTTTTGTGTGCAATTGATCGATGTGAAATCCCCACTTGTTTAAAATTTAAGTAGACTTTCGTGGTTTAGGTTCATGATTGTGTTTTTTTTTTTAGGTTATTTTTTAAATTTTTTTCACTGATTTAGGTCCGTAGTTGGGTTTTAAATCAAAATTTCAAGATAAAATCTATGATTAGTTTTGATATATCTACTGATTTACGCTCACAGATGCTTTTCTTGATATTTCTGTTAAATTTCAAAATTTAATGATTTAAGGTTCGTAGTTGTGTTATAAATTGAATTTTTGAGATAAATATTTGTTATATTTGTTATGTTATATTTGTTAATGTTAATGACATATTTGTTATGTGATAATCTGGCGAGTTTGATTCAAGTCTCCTCTTGGTGACACAAACCTTACATTAAGTTAATTATATAACTTGTTCAGGAGGCTTAGAGTACTACAAAAAAGGGATAGTGATGTGTAAGGTTATGTGAGTGAGGAACCCAAAATGAGGCCACCCGTGAGGCGGGAGGCTTCAGGCTTAGAGGCCAAGGAAAATGAGGGGCCCCGTTCGTTCCTCGAAAAGGGGGTGAGGGGACCAAGCTGAAGGCTCAGAACCCACACGACCTCACAAGCCAACCATCCCCGGAGACACAGGTCTACCAGGAGCGTGATCAATGCGAAGATACACGATAAAATATACAAAAAATAATCCTAAAATGAACAACAGAAGCTGTGCAGAAGCAACCGAGGTAAAACAAGTTAAATTTGTGCCAGAAGGGCTTAAGAATTACTAGAAATACGCCAGAAGGGCTTAAGAATGATGAAAAACATGCCAGAAGGGCTTAAAAACTATAAGAACAAAAAAACTAATATCTAAGTTATAATACATAAAAGCTAGAATGAGGAAAAAAGTAAAAGATAGTAAAAAGTAGACAAAAGTCGTAAAAAGCCGAAGTAAAAGCTTAAGTAAAAGACGAGTAAAAGGGTAAAGCATTATAAAAAACGAGTAAAAGTACAAGATAAAAGTAAGTAAAATTCAGAATAAGTAAAAAGTAAAAGACAAAGCACACATGGTTCACAGTAAAAGTTTATGTAAAATAATAGAACACGTCCAGCATAGATACACCTAGGCAAGTAAAATGGGGCAGTACTACCTTGTTTCAGCATCCACTGTGTAAATCCATCATCACTAACGGTATGCTCATGTTTGAGCAGCCGTGGACCTCTCCACTATCCTCCACCACTCAACTCGATCTTACGCTTTTCTTTCCACTTGTACCATCATCAGTCCGCAAATATCTTCGATGTTGTCGCTCAATCTGTCTCGGTTTTCCTTCTCTTTTCCTATCACCCTCCCTGTCAGCAAGTTTTTCTCAATACTTTCACTTCTCATCATATGACCAAAAAACTTTAGTTT
>NC_051395.1:47410662-47422297 GCF_015228065.2 Penaeus monodon | reverse complement strand
CGGTTTTATGTTCTGCAGTCATCATGCTTATAACATGTTTGGTCCATTTTATATGAAAAGCTTTTCGTGTTTAGTGTATAGTGAATGCTATATTACTTTCTATGACTATTTTTCTTTTTGAAGATAAGTTTCATTTGTCCTTACGTGTATGCATGGCTAATGATGTGAATATCCTCTATCATTCCATTCCGTAAATATGAAAAAGGAAAAATAGCCATTATCAAAAGATAAAGCTAACTGATTCAGCATTTCATTTTATAGAGAAGTCTATAAACAGAATACTATATCTCTGTTACAGAAATACATACATTATTGAAGGATTTTATTTTATGGAGAGAACTATATTGATAGACAGAATACTATATATCTGTAAGAGAAATGCATATACACAATGTTTTGGTATCTATCATCGATGATTTTAACAGCAGATGCAAGTCATATGACAATATTGTTAGTTAAAAATTTAAACAGCGGGTTTTTTCATGGGGGAGTTGTTATATATAGTTACAGTCGTTTTGCCAGATGGCGCTAAGGAAGGTCTACAGAGAGATTTTTGTTTTATTTATTTATTTTTAGACTTTCAGTGAGAATTTAATTGCTAGAGGCAGCTGTCACTCACTTGTTCATTTTATTTATTTCAATTTTTATGTTTTTCATAGTGTATAAATTGAAAAGAAGGGTGATATATATATATATATATATATATATATATATATATATATAATATTATATATAATATATATTATATATATGTATATATATATAAAACTACCTTTTTTCCGGTATTTTTAGGAATGAGTATTTTTCGAAAGCTTGATCATGTACGGAAAAAGGTAAGCTGTTCTGGTTGTCTGATTTCCAATTTCAACAACAGATTCTGTTTCGTTGCTGTGGGCGGAGTAGGAACGGATATAATCATCTTTATTTGTAGGCTTCCTGTATATAGAGAAACGTAGGCTATCGTCACCCCGATGGGTCAATGTCCAAAAAGGTCTTTTTTCCCCCTTTTTTCAAGGTAAAGGATTTTTTTCGTGGGCGGAGTTAAACCGCGTCGGTTATTTTGTAAGCACGACCTTCTGGGGCAAAGACGAGGAATCATCTACGTACGAAGCCAAGTTAAGTCTGTCGATTTTATCCTTTAGTTATCCCTCTCCAGCCTCTCCGTGAACAGGCTGGGGTTTCGTCAGCTCATATCTGATATATATATATATATATATATATATATATATATATAAATTTATATATATTAAT
Organism: Penaeus monodon; assembly: GCF_015228065.2. Lineage (NCBI taxonomy): Eukaryota > Metazoa > Arthropoda > Malacostraca > Decapoda > Penaeidae > Penaeus > Penaeus monodon. The sequence goes on along the minus strand of NC_051395.1, from coordinate 47,421,046 downwards.
ATTATATATATATATATAATAGAATTAATATTTTTAAAATTTAATATATAAATATTATTATATATATATATATTATTTTATATATATATTCTATAGTTTCTTTTATGTATTTTTTGAGAAGATATAACGAAAAACCCCTCAATAAAATTTTTTGTTGTGAACAATTAATTCCGTTCATACCTTTTTTAAATTGTCAACTGAATACGGTTCATATGTGTGTTGTTGTGTGTGTGTGGTTTTTGGGGGTGTGGTGTGAGTGTGTGGTGTGTGTAAATAAACATTTATTAAAATACATATTATCATATATATATACATATTTTAAATCACACACATACACACAGATATTATTTTAATAATTATATTATATTATAATATATTATAATATAAAATATATATATATATATATATATATATTTATATATATAAAAAACAGTACGAAAAGAAAAAAACCAGACGGACATCAAGCCATTCTTTTCCTGTCTAATCATCAATTTAAAATTTCTTAATATTATTAAACAAAATGCCAGGAAATACTCCGTCGATTACAAAATTATATAAAGGATAACCTAAAAAATTTAAAACCGACAAAAAAATTAATTAAAGATAAAGTTGGATTTAAATCAAAGATCCAACTATAATATAATTTTTTTTTTTTTTTTTTTTTCAAAAATTTACAATTTCAGGGAAAGTCCTCATGTCAAAAAGATATATTTGGTCTCGTTCAAAACAGAAAAGTATTTAATAACAGCATTTTTTGTGAAATACAATCAAACTCCTTTCATCTTTTAATAATAAATTTCGTCCGTTTAAATTTGTCACCAGCCTCTTTCAGACACACACACACACACACACACAACAAAACCCACACAACCCACACAACACACACACACACACACACCACACCACCACACCACACAACATATATTTATATATATATATAATATATATATATATATATATATATATATTATATAAATATTTTATATTACTGACATTAAAACTCAGGGAGGGGAACGGGGAAAATCATTTAATCTGAATGAAATGATATAAAATAATTTCCTGTAGATTATTTACAGAGTTGGTATCAAATTTGCGTTAATTAAAACCCTTTTTTTTTAATATCCTTAACCCTTTTTACCTTTAAAACTGGTAAAATTCCTTTTCCTTTTATTCACTTTATAATTATACAACCCACTGTGATTTTCAACCCCCCCCCCCCACCATCCCTTCCCCCCCTTTCCTTCCCTTTTACCCTTTTATTCGCACCCTTTTTTCCTTTCCCCCTCGTTTTTCCTTCTTCATTCCACGGTAGTTTTCCCCCCCCCTTCTTTTTCTTTTTTCCTCGCTTTTTCTACCTTTTTATGTTACGTAATATCCTCCTATCCTATCCCTACCCTACCCTGTATCCTGCCGCTTTTCCCCCTCGTACCCCTCTTTTTTCCCCCTCTTTTATTCTTCTTTCTTCTACTTCTGCGCTTTTTTTCCCCCTTTTTTCCTTTCCTTTTTTTTCCCCTTTTGCCCCCCTTCTCCTTAACCCTATCCTCCCTGTCCCATCCTACCCTATCCTACCCACTCCTCCGTAATCCTAGGGCGAGTCGAGCACAGTCGGACCACTTCCCCTTGCCACCTCTTTTTTCCCCATTTTTTTTTTCTGTTTTTATGTGGTTTTATTTAATGTTTTTATTTTATTTTACAACCCTTTTTAACATTTCAAAATAAAAATTTTTAAATTAGAGTCTTTTGGGGGTTCCCACACTTTTACGATGTTTTAGAGATGTGCGCAAACAAAACTCCCATCTGTTGGAAGGGGTCTTTTTTTTCCCTTTTTTTCTTATCTCTTTATTTTAAGGTCGTTTTTTTTTTTGGCTTGTTTTTTATTTGTTAACTTTTTAATCTCTTTTTTACAGCGAGAGAAAGTAATAAATTTTATTTTTTTTATTAATGAATCGCAGCAGATTGTTTTAACGCTTTTTTTATATAAAAAGATTTTTTTAATTGGTCTCCTAAAGTTTTTTTTTTTTGTTTTTGGTTTTTATCTTTTACAATTTTTTTTTTATTAGAACATTTCCTATTTAAATTTCAATTTTTTTTGTGCTCGCTTCCGTCCGCGGGAGTTCATGTCCCCCCCATGTATTGGTTAAATAAATAAGGGGATACTGGATGTTTGTGACTCCCCTTTCGATTCCCTTTACCGGTTTTTACACCATGAAGCTGTCGGCAGCCTGGCTGGATATCGGTGAAAAACCTTGGGTTTACCGATTACTTTTTCACCAAAACAATATGCTGGCGTATTGCAGTGAAAACTTTTTTCAAAGGGGCAGAGATAGTTCCCCCTATTTTTGGAGACCGCGAGTTGAGAAGGAGCCTGGGGTTTCCACTCAACGTTTTTTTTCTCCTGACAACCTCTACCCCCATTGATTGAATACAAAAAATGAAAATTCATAACACATCGCCCTCGCGGGGGTTATAAAGGGGGCGCGTTGTTCAGGGGGAAACCAGGCTGACAATTTTAAAACATGCATCGGGGAAGACAAAAAAAACATGCCCAATTAAGAACCTTAAAATCGGAACGCGAAACGTAAAAAAATTAAAGAGAGGGGAATTGCATACTGTCTTAAGAAATGGACAGATAAAACATTCAAGCACTAGGAATTAGTGAGCCCAATTGGAAAAGTAGGAAGTTTCAAACTAAAGAAAACAAGAGAGTTTTTTTTTCTGGAAAATAAAAAATTATAGTCACGGAGGCTATGATTTCCGAAAAAAAACTGCAAATGCTTTAATTGGGTACACCCCAAAAAAATGATCGCGATATAAAGGGTGAATAAAGCAAAAACCTCAAAACATTAGTATTATACAATGCTACGCACCAACCAATTTGAAAGTGATAAAGAAATGGAAATTTTTTTATAACACTCTCCAAAGAATTAGACACAATCCCAAAACAAGATTAAAAGAAATTTTATGGGGAGACCTCAACGCCAAAGTAGGAAAAAAGATGAAAAAAAATGACATCGGGGAAAATTGGGCCCTTGGAGATATAAATAAAAGAGGTAATTTTTTTAAATTTCTTTTGTACAAAAAACTATATAGCCACACATTTTTCCCAACCCCCCCAAAGACTCTTGACACGGGGTTTTCCCCAGACAAAAGAACACGCAAACAATTGCTACATTGTTTTTGAACCAAAAGGAAAATTTGAAATAAAAAATGCCAAACAAACCTGGTACCCTGAAAACAGTGACCCCCAAACTACTACTATCGCTTTCAAATAAACCAAAAAGATGGAGCGTCCAACATCACCTCTAACTCGACTAAAAAACTCTTGCAACAATTACAGAATTAGTGTAAAACAAATTTAATTCTCAATCGTGGAAATTGTTTAAACACCAAATGATTTGTGGGAAAAGGAAAAAACCTGCTGGGGCGCTCTTAAAAAAACTATCCCCAAAAAGAAAAAGAAAAATTCCCCCCCGGGATATCTGACGGAATACAAAGTAAAATTTAAACAAAATGCCTAAGATAAAAGGGTATCAAAAATCCTTTTGAAGAAATTTAAAAAATAAATAAAAAAAATTTCAAGATTATGCGACGGGGTAAGGAAAAATTTTTAAAAAGAACATTGCCAGAGAATTGAAAACTTTCTATCAATGGGAAACAAAAGAACTTACCAGGAGTATGAACTTAACACGAATTTAAACCTAAGTGGAACTATAAAAACTGTAATGACTATTTTCATTTTTAGGAAAAGAAGTAAAAGATAGAGAATCAATATTTTCCCAAAACCTATACAAAAAGAATAAAGATCTAACAACACATTAATTAAGTCAATGACGCAAAGATGAACCTCGCCGCTGCTAACAAAGTTATAAAAGCCTAAAAATTAAAAAATAAAAAGAGCCCGGGAATAGAAAATAAAAACAAAACTAATCAAAAATGTTGGCGAAAGGTTGATATTCTTCTACAAATTTTGTACAAAAATTTGGAATAAAAGAAGTGGTCAAAACTGGGAAAAATCATCTTTCTCATCTTGCACCCCAAATGCAACAATAACGGGCATTGCATTAAAATCACAGCGGGAAAATTTTTGTTGAAAATTTTTGCTGAAGGAATGAATTTAAAATTAAGAGAAAAACTGCAGACGAAAAAGCAGGTTTTCGCCTGAAAAATCCCAAAAACCAGATCCAAAATCTGAAATTGATCATGAGAAAACAGAGAACATCAAAAGCCCTTACCTGTGTTTCTCGATTATGTGAAAGTTTTTGTACTGTTATCAGATTCCTTGAATAATATGAACGTAGAAATTTCCCAAACACACATCCCCCTAAAAAAACCCATGTATACCAAAAACAAGAGCTGTAAAAAACCCACTTATGGGTTAACAGAAGGGTTTCGAAGTCAACCAAAGTACGAAAAGGGTTTGCATTCTGTTCCCGAAAACCTTTTTGATATTATTCTGAAGCAATTATGAGGGTGCTCTAGAAAATTTTTGAAGGAACTTAGTGTGGAGGATCATCTCATCAAAACGGTATGCTCTTTTGAGCAGCGTGGCCCTCTCCCCACCCTTCCCCACTAAACTCGATCTTCGCTTTTTTTTTCCATTGTACCATCACAGCCCGAAAATATTTTTGTATTGCGCTCATTTTGTCTTGGGTTTGCCTTTCCTCTGTTTCCTATCCCACCCCTGTCAGCAATTTTTCTCAATACTTTTACTTCTCATTACTGCCCAAAAAACTTTAATTTCCTTTTGTTCAAGATGTCCAACAGCGGTCTTTACAATTTATTTTCCTCGCCTTATCATCGTCTTTTTTTCTCGTCCACTAATATGCATACTCGTCTGAAAACCCACATTTCAAACTATTTACTTTTTCTTTCTATCTACTTCAACACCCAACACTCAAAACCATGAGCAATTGGGAAAACAAAGAGTTTTAACCCTGCTTTGTCCGTAAGGGAATTTTCGGTCTTTTTAAGTTAATGAGAGCAATTGTGGGGTTTTTTGGGAAGGTAATTCTTTTTATCTCCGGTGAACATTATGATTTTTAAAAAAAGCTCCAAGATAAGGAACTCTTTTACATTTTCCAAATTATTTCCCTTTATTGTAACATTTCATCATTGTTTATTGCCGTTATCTTTAAACTTTTGATCTTAGTTTTCTTGGTTTTAAAAAACAAGCAGCCTTTTCGCTTGCTTCTTAACTTTATCTAGTATTGTTTTTAGTTCAGTGTACTGTGGCAATCAAAAAAATATCATCGGCGACCTCAGATTTGATATTTTGTTCCTCCAACATCCACAGTTCCCTTTAAAAATTTTCTAGAGCCCTCTCTAATTGTTTCAGAATATATATTTAAAAAGGTGCGGGAAAAGAATGCAACCCTGTCGTACTCCTTGTTTGACTTCAACCCTTTGTTACCCCTAAGTGGTTCTTACATGCTTGTTGTTTTGGGCTACATGGCTTTTTTTATTTTTTGAGTTTTTGGAAACTTCATATCGTACTGTTATTCCCCAGGGTATCGTGTCAACAGTATCAAAAGCTTTCACATAACGATGAAACACAGGTATAGGTCTTTTTGATGTTCCTGTTTTTTTCTATGATCAATTTTAAATTTTAAAACGGTTTTGGGACCCTTTCCAGGGCGAAAAACCCCCTTTTTCGTCTGCAATTTCCTCTCTTAACTTTAACTTCATTCTTTCAGCAATAATTTTTAACAAAATTTTTTCCTGTGATTATTAAGCAATTGTCCTTTATTGTTGCATTGAGTCCTCACATTTTTTTTGGTAGGGTAAAGATGATTTTACCCAGTCTTCGGGGCCCTTTTTTTTCATTCCATATTTTTTTTACGATTTTTTTAGAATATTCAACACTTTCGCCAGCATTCTTAAATTTGTTTTTGGGGTTATTCCACTATTTCCGGGGTTTGTTTTCTTTACTTCTTTTTTGTTTTTTTTTCTTCGCCCGCAGTGGCGGTGGTTCTCCCGCTGTCATTGGTCTAATTAATTTTTGTTTGATCTTTATTATTTTTGTACAAAATTTGGACAATTGTTCCATCTATCTTGACTTCTTTTCCCTCACATAAAAAAATCCATCTTTAGTTTTATAGTGTCCATTGTAGGTTTAAATTTTGTGTGATGGTTTGTACTCCTTGTAGAGTCTTTATTTTCTTATTTTATGAACGTTTCAATTCTCTGGGAGTTCATTTAATATTTTTTTTTATCTTGTCGCAATAATCTTTGAATTTTTGTTTTTGTTTTTGTAAATTACTTTTTCAACGGATTATTGTACCTTTTTATTTTAGGCCTTCTTTTTTCACTGTGTAGAGGTTTTTCAGGGGGAAAAAAAAGTTTAGTGGAATCCCCCAGGTCCTTCTCAAATCGCAGTCTCCAATAACTAGGGGGAACTTCTCTGCCGCTTTTTTAAAAATTTTCACTGTAATACCCCCGACATATTATTTGGTGAAACCCTAATCAGTAAACGAAGGTGTTTTTACCAATATCCATCCCTGCTGCCCGACAGTTCACCGCACCGGTAAGGGAGCTAATAGGGTGGGGTACCTTGTTCAAGGGAACCCCAGGGTGAGTTTATTGTTTCCCCCCGGGCAAGTGGGGGTACAAAATATCAAAACTAAGATAGCCCATGAATAGTTTTAATTTCCCATATCATTGAAATACAACAACTATAAAAGTTAAGAAAAAGCGGAAGGCTATTTTTTCTTAAGTCAAAAAACAAGACCATAAAATTTAAAAATAACCGGCAATGAAAAGAGATGAACATGTTACAAACAAAGGGGTGGGTTTGGAAAATGTGAAAGAGTTCACTAATTTGGAGCTGTTTTTTACAACACAATGTGATTTACCGGGAAAAAAAAGAAAACTATTGCCAAAAAAAGCCACGTTGCTCTCAATAACATCGGGAAAAATGAAGCATTCCTTCGGTCAAAACTGAGGTTACTGAAACCCTTAGTTTTCCCAAATTTATCATATGGTTTTGAGTGTTTGGGTGCGAAAAAGATAGACAAAAAAAAGGTCAATATTTTGAAATTTTGGTGTTACAGACGAGAGGCGCATTAACTGGACAGAAAAAAAAACGAATATAAGTGTGGAAAATAATTTTTAAAGCCCCGGCTTTGGAATCTTTAAAAGGGAAAAGGAAAATAAAATTTATTATCAATGATGAAAGTGAAAGTATTGAAAAACTTTCTGACGGGATGGGATAGCAAAACCCAAGACAAGACTGACGACAACATCAAAGATTTTGCGGGCTGATGAGGTACAAGTGGAAAAAAAAGCGCAAGATCGGTTATGGTGGAGGGAATTGGGGAGGTCCACGGTTGCCCAAAAATGAGCATACCGTTAGTGATGATGGATTTCACAGTGGAGCTGAAACAAGGTTGTTGCCCTTTTATTGCCCAGGGGTTCTATCTGACGTGTTTATTATTTTTCATAAAAAATTTTACAGTGAACCATGTGGCTTTTTTTTTTATTTTTCTTATTTTGAATTTACTTTCTTTTATCTTGTACTTTTACTCGTTTCTTTTATATATGTTTACCCTTTTATCGTCTTTTTCTTGAGCTTTTACTTCGGTTTTTTCGCTTTTGTCTACTTTTTTCGATCTTTTACTTTTTTTCCTCATTCTAGCTTTATGTATTTTAATTAGATATTATTTTTTTTTTCTGTAGTTTTTAAGCCCTTCTGGCATGTTTTTCATCATTCTTAAGCCCGTCTGGCGTATTTCTAGTAATTCTTAAGCCCTTCTGGCACAAATTTACTTGTTTTACTTCGGTTGCTTCTGCACAGCTTCTGTTGTTCATTTTTGGATTTTTTTTTATATTTTTCGTGTATCTTCGTATTTATTTACGTCCTGGTAGGCCCGTGTCTCCGGGGAGGTTGCTTGTGAGGTCGTGTGGGTTCTGAGCCTTCACTGGGCCCCTCCCCCTTTTCGAGAACGAAAGGGGCCCCCTCATTTTTCCCTTTGGGCCCCTAAGCCTTAAACCTCCCCCCTCACAGGGGGCCTCATTGGGTTCCTCTCTCACATAACCTTTCACATCACTATCCCTTTTTTGTAGACTCTAGCCTCCGAACAAATTTTATAATTAACTTTAAAGTAAGGTTTGTGTCCCAAGAGGAACTTTAATCAAAAACTCGCCAATTTCCCTAACAAATATTCCCATTCATTAAAAAATTAACATAAAAAATATAAAAATATTTTCTAAAAAAATTAAATTTATAACAAAACTACGAACCTTAAAATCATTAAATTTGAAATTTAAAGAAATTCAAAAAAAGCATCTGTGAGCGTAAATCGTAAATATTCAAACAAATCATAGATTTTATCTTAAAATTTTTGTTTTAAACCCAACTACGGACCTAAATCATGAAAACTAAAAAAATTTTATACAATAACAAATTAGAAAAACAATCGAAAATTAAATCAAAAAAAAAAACAAAATCATGACCAAAACCACAAAAGTCACTTAAATTTTAACAGTGGGTTTCCTCGATAAATTGCACCAAAAAATGAAAGAGCAAAAAACCCCTTTGTTTTTGCTGCCTCGCTTCAACACCGGGAAAAGAAATAAAATGTGAAGTCTTCAGAAAAATTGTCTTTTCCCCTTTACCCCTGTTTTCCCACACCAATCTCATCGTGATATCATAAAGTGTTTTCCTGTGGATATGTTCATGTGGTTGGATTAATAACTTACGCTAATGATGTAGTTAATGATTTAATTGTGTACATATCCAAGCGCTTGCTATAAACCGAAGTCCTCAAACACTACTACATTATATCAAATACGACGACTAAGAATATATATGACAACTAAAAATATATTAAGAATATAAGTATTAATGAATGTAATAATATATGAAAACTAAGATTATATGAAGAATATAAGGATTAAGGAATAAAGAATTATGACTAAGAATATAATAACATATAATGACTAAGACTATACCAAGAATATAAGTACTAATCCTGCGGTCAGATTTCGGTGTCAAATGTGCCAAGGCTTTTAAACGGTTATTCCTATAACTGCCAAATTATTTAAAATTAAAATCACAGTGACGTAACTTGAAGAACTTCATTAAACAGTAAGACCATGAAGACGTTACGTAAAGGATTAAAAAATTAGTAAGAGAGGTCACACAGGGTCAAGAAAGGTCATGAGTCATTGAAGCATGTAATAATATATGTGTGTGTGTGTGTGTGTGTGTGTGTATGTGTGTGTGTGTGTGTGTGTGTGTGTGTGTGTGTGTGTGTGTATGTGCATGTACATGTGTATGTGTATGTGTATGTGTGTGTGTGTGTGTGGGTGTGTGTAATGAAAGGGAACACAGAGAAATTGAATTAATGAATTGAGAATGAAGAGAAAAGAAGAGGGAAGATAAGAAAATATAGAAAATGGAGTAATGTTTTGAGAATGAGGAGAAAGGAAAACGAAAAGAAAAAAATATATCATAATAAGGAAATGAATATGAAAAGCGATGATTGAGGAAGTAAGAGTCAAAATTTTGCCCTCGTGTGTATAACGTTGATTCGAGTCAAAATCAAAATCTGAGAGATCTGAGAAGTGACTTTTAATGCCATGACAGTTAGATTTCGTAGACATTTTTTTTAATGATAAGGAAGGGGTAAACATAGAAAAATAATAATGAAAAAATAATAGGGAGTTTCTCTTTCTCTATCTATCTGTCTATCTATCTATCTTTCTACCTATCTATCTATATATCTGTCTATCTCTTTCCATATCTATATTCTATCTTTCTGTTTCTCTCGACCGTATCTACTTACGTATCCATCTATCGAGCTGTCTATTTTCCCATCTTTATATATACTTATATATATATATTTATGCATAAAACAGACAGGAGGAAGGGAGAGAGAGAGAGAGGAGTAGAAAGAAAAAGTAGTGGATACGAGAGAGAGACAGAGAGAACAGAACGAAAGACAGCCAAAAACATAAACAGGTAAACGGATGAAACAGATACGGAGCTAATTGCGAGAGAGAGACAAGAAGACAAATGTAAAACCAAAAAAGGAATACGTTTCGATGTCGCTGCGGAAATGCCTCGAAGCTCCGTGTGCGTTTTCCTCGTGTACATGTAAACGTTTACAGACACTCACCTGCATGTACATACACGCACAGACACTCACTTACATATATTCATGCATGCATACATATATATGTACAAACATACATACATACATACACACATGCATACATATATACATACATACATACATGAATACATACACATGCACACACACATACACACACACACACACACACACACACACACACACACACACACAACACACACACACACACACACACACACACACACACACACACACACACAAACACACACACACACAAACAAACACAAACT
>NC_051395.1:47400662-47405662 GCF_015228065.2 Penaeus monodon | reverse complement strand
ATTTCAGATTTCACACTAAGATAAACGCAACGTCTACGGTATCTACGCTTGTTTATGGAATGCAAAAGAAATCCATAGACTGGCAAACTCAAACATAATTATGAGGATAATTTCATCCCTCCCTCCCCACTCCCCTAAAAAAGTGGGGGGGGGGGGGGCACATTAACAGTAACAGTGAGTGAAAAATAAAGTTAATCAGAATCCCTTTGATTAGGACGTGATCAGCCTTCATTACTTATCAAAAAAGACTTAATAAAGACAAAATGTAATAATAAGATAAAAAGCATAAATAAAACACAAATAAGCAAGGATGCATGGCTCAAAGATATGACATAGGAAAGCAAAATACGATAAAACAAGAGATAGCAATAGTTAAAATAATAATGATAATAGTGATAATAATAACAATGGTAATAGTAATAGTATTAGTAGTATTAGTAGCAGTGGTAACAGCAGCAGCAGTAGTAGCAGAAGCTGCAATAGTAGTAGCAGTAGTAGTAGTAGTAGTTGTTGTTGTTGTTGTTGTTGTTGTTGTTGTTGTTGTTGTTGCTGTTGTTGCTGTTGTTGTAGTAGAAGTACTAGTAGTAGTAGTAGCAGCAGCAGTAGCAGTAGTAGTAGTAGTAGTAGTAGTAGTAGTAGCAGTTATTAGTAGTAATAGTCATATCAATATATTGTTTATCATAATTCTCTTACTGATAACAACAATTTTTAAAAATAATAATATTCAGGTCATAATAATAAAATGAACATCATTTTATCTCTTTTTTATCCTTTTTCCTTAACATAAGCGATATGAGAGGGTCATATAATTTAGTTTATAATTTAGTTCCTATTTATCTTATATTCTCTCTCTCGCGAGCAACAAACACTTTCATGTCACGAAACACTTGCCCTAAATTCGGCACGTTCTCTCGCCGTTCTTGCTGTCTCCCCGACCTCATTCTTCCAAGGTAGCCAATCAGCATAAAGAACCGGAAATAAGTTAAAGAAGGGCGAAAGGCGAGTGAAGAGACACTATGAAGAAAGAGGAGGAAGAAGAGAAGTGAAAAATGAATTTATATACAATATATTAAAAATCCATATACTCTTTCGACACTGCGAGTGACTTGTGTAGTACCTTGATGACTAATAGCTTGATAAATCGTACGTTATAGATTGTTATTAGTGATCGTTATCTTAAGTAAACCAAGATAGGAGATTTTTGTTAAGCAGTGTGTTGTGAGGTTTTAGAGGTGTGAACGATAATATATGAAAAAAGTATGAATGTGACTGAATAACCTCACAGTTCAAAGGGCCTGTCTGACGCGTTTCGATCAAATTTTCATCGGAAATGTTAAACCTGCGGGGATGTAGATTTAATCGAAACGTTTGTAATATACCTTTCGATTTAAAATTATTCATTCTCATTTATATTCTTTTCTACATCTGTCACAATGACGTATGAACGGTAATTTAATTCACAACAATACACACACACACACACATACAAATATATATATATATGTGTGTGTATATATATATATATATATATATATATATATATATATATATATATTATATATAATATATATAATATATATATTAAATATATTATATATATATATATATATATAATATATATATATATATATATATATATATATATATATATACATGTAATCGTTTTACTGAAGTTTATTTATTTATTTTGTCACATATTTCTACTATCACCTTTTTAAATGAGATGCAGAAATCTGCCTAGTTTCACGACTTTTACACTATCGCGTATTCTGTAAGCCTTTTTACCAACAGCCATGTGGCTCTAAGTTTAATTTAGAACTGTCAAGCCAGCGAGGACTTAGATGACGGTTATAGCTGATCTCGTCTGTCCTTTCGGTCGTGCCCATTGGTTCACTGTGCGCAGATCATCACCACACCAGCAGCCTCCGGTCTGGATGGCCAGACATGTGTACCCTTCACATGTGTTGTGAGTTGTAAGTTCATTGACTACCGTTACTATTCACCAACAGTCTCTTTCAGTCTGGTGGCAGGGTGGCCGTTGCGTCCTTTAGGCTCGCAACACGGACACACAGTCACCGAAATTCGCTCGACCAGCTTCCACGGTACGACCATGTCTTCAAACCACGTGAGTACACGTTTTGGGCCTTTTCATTTCTTTTCCTTCCCTTCTTCTCCCATAAATTAAGTTAAGCCGTATGTGCAGTCACTCTCAAGTTAGTTTTGCTGATTAAAAGTGCTCAGTGACAGCAAACGGCATGTTCTCACACTCCCCTTCTGACCTCAGATCGCATTACTGAGTGATCGCGATATGTGGTCAACAGAATGAATATCGTTCATTAATCAAGCAATTACTTAATTTCTCTTGTTATTAGAGATTTATATTGTTTCAACTACAACAAATTTTACGCTCTCGTGATTTATCTTTGTCGTGAATATATACTTTATTTATATTCCGTAGAAATTTTTCCCAAACCTGACCCCCTTTTCTCATTTCCAGTGGGTTGGGCAAGTGAGATAGTTGACAGTGTTCCCCTTAAATTTGGGTTTTTTTTTAAATTGTTGCACATAAAATACGGTAGCTTTGTTACTTGCTCAAGGTGAAAAGTTCTATCATGCTAAAAAGGGAGCTTGAAATGCGTTTTTATATAAATTTATTATTTTTGTATGCATTAGATTTTCCCCCATATCATATGCAGTGAGCCTGATATAACCGGGTTCTTATATCACCTAAATAGATTTACGTTTCGACGTTACAAGTAGGTATATTTAAATGAAGTTTTCATTCGATCGGCAAAATTCGGTCGGTTGAACCGCAGTTAATGTAGGACTAGGATTTAAGCTAGAATCCTATTTGCTTATAATCACACCTTTCTCACCCTCTAGAAGTTGCTTGAATATTTTGGGTAAATCCCAAGCGATCATTGATTCGTGATAGCTAAATAGAAGAGAGAAGGTTATTTATAGACTTTCCCAGCTCAGTTCGCTTCTTTGTACAGCGTTTTGTTAGGGAACTCCCCGTTGATGAATCTGACATGCATAGCTAGAATGGCAGCAACACAGTTCAGATTTCTGCCCGAAAGATTTGCTTGTTAGGAAGCTTGCATTTTTTTCAATGACATGTCTCTTTTGCTCGCGATTTTGTCAGTCGTGACGAGTGACTCGTACATGATGTCCAATATCTTAATTTTACATTTATTTCTTCTGTGGGAGAAAATTTGGTTCAAGTAAATCCGGCGTTCCCTTACTACTCTAATAATAGAGACGGTTGGTAGCCCACCAGTCCATGCAGACGAACTGACGCCTCCTCTTTATTTTTCTTTTTTAAAAATGAAAACAAAAACAGAAATATAACTTGAATAGATTGTAGTAACTATATTTCATTTGTATAAAAATATGTTTATATATAATTATAAACTTCGTATATATGTATTGTATATAATTGCACACACAAAACCACACCACACCCCACACCCACACACACACACACACACACACACACACTACACACATCACACACACACAACACCACAACACACAACACACCAATATATATATATATATATCTATAAAATATATTTTAAAAATTTAATATAATTTTTTTTTTTATATATATTTAAAACATTAAAAACTGCATATTTATATAAACAACCGGCTAGGAGCACTTAACGTCTCTTCTCCCTTGTCTTTCTTTTTCTCTTACTATCTTGGCCCTTACATGTATACTCTGGTTCACCGATATCCGACACGGCACCAAAGGAGGACCCTACTACAGAGGCGGTCACCTTAGGATGCTGTGGGCAGCTTAATGCTGTGCTTTAAGCCGCCCCAGGATGTAGTAGAAGGGCGCCGCCTGACGGGAAGCCCATAGGTCCAGCAAAGGACCAGAAACTCATCAGCGCAGGTACTGGTCGCCCCAGGATGCTGTGGAAAAGCGCCGCCTGCCTGGAGGCTCACAGATTTAGTTGAAATCCAGGAACTCGTAAACGCAGATATCAGGAGGCCGCCGCCTGCCAGGACACCCGTAGATCCAAACAAAGGTTACGAGGACGTCTGGACAAGTACACAGCCGAGTTAGGCCTGAATGAGCACTAAGAGGAAGTCTAGACGAATCCAAAGTCAAAGAGGACCTGTGCGAGACCTTCGAGGACGTGTGGACGTCGAGGATGGATAGATTACACCAAGGACCAGGAAGAAGAGTATGACAAGCAACCACGAAGATGGACCAAGGACAATGCACGCGAAAACGAGATGACCAGTCTATCAGGTCAGTCTAAGGCGCCTCGAGGGCGAGGCGTGAGTAGATGGCCGAGCAATATGGCGTATACATAAGCACGATTTCTGTAAGCCATTTTGCCAATAGATCGTGTAGCTGTTTGCCACGTGGCTCAAATCCAAATTTAAAAACCCTCAACCAGCGAGAACTAAGATGATAATATATCTGACCTCTCTGAACCCCAGTTCGCTCGTAGCCCGGGCATTCTGCGCAGGTCACTCACCCACCACAAGCTTTCCCAGCTGGATTACCGGACACGCGAAACCCCCGCGCTCGCGGTTAACCCAAAATTGCCTTGTGTTCCTTACTGTGTTGACTTTCCGTAATAAGAGTCAAGCTGTTATAACACTATCACTGCCAACCATACAACCATTGTTTTGAGGCCTCATACCTTTTCATACACTAAACAACCTAATCTGCAGCTACGCCTTAACTATTGTACCTTTTAATGATTGACAGGTATGACGGATATGATCATGGCACCACAATCTGGAGGAGTGAGAATACGTGAATATTTTTAATTAACAAACCAACACTTACTCGAAAAAAGATTATTACCTCCTAGAACACGCATCCACAGATTTTTAAAGGAATAAAACCATCATAAAAATCACAGGGGGAAAAGGAAAGGAGAGGGCAAACTTTTTTAGCATTTGGGGTTGTAAAATTTTTTGGAAAATTGTTATCGGCTTTACGATGACGATGGGGAAAAACGATAACCCGAACG
>NC_051395.1:47380859-47400562 GCF_015228065.2 Penaeus monodon | reverse complement strand
TATATATTTAAAATATATATATATATATATACTATAGTATATATATATCCTATTCATTCGAAAACTTTCATTTCAACTTAGGCTTCGAAACGTAGTTCCATTATCAAGAAATCTAGTTTTTTCTACTATAGTATCAACACGCTAGAGAGTTTTACCATACATATATACGTATACTAAATATATCTATATGTGAATATATATATATATATATATAATATATATATATATATATATATATATATGTGTGTGTGTGTGTGTGTGTGTGTGTGTGTGTGTGTGTGTGTGTGTGTGTGTGTGTGTGTGTGTGTATACATAAACATTAGACATACACACACACACACACACACACACACACACACACACACACATACACACATACACACACACACACACACACACACACACACACACACATATATATATATATATATATATATATATATATATATATATATATATATATATATCATCATCATCATCATCATCATCATCATCATCATCAGGGCGCATGGCCACATCCACCTTTCGCTTCCAGCCACGAGGACCCCTCGAGGCGAGTCTCCAGGCAGGCCCACGGCCCATCTCTAATTCCTCGCGACAGGTCTCGTCGAGGTGCCACAGACCTCCTCCACCCAGGATTGTCTCGCAGAGAGATAACCTGATGGGCAGGGTCATCCACAGGGAAACGAGCTAGGTGTCCATATAGTCTGAGTTGGCGATCCCGGATTATACAAGTAACAGGTCCCATGCCAGCCTCATGGTGTAACCACCGGTTGGACACGTGGTCCTGCCAACTGTACCCCATGATCCGGCGAAGGAACTTGTTACAAAAGGCATCAAGACGAGACTCCAAGATACTGGATACCGTCCAGGTTGCGCTTCCATAGAGCAGAACTGGCAGTATCAAGGCCTTGAAGACACGCAGCTTGGTCCTTCTGCATAGGTACCGACATCTCCAAATGCTCTTGTTGATCAAGTTCATGGCTCCTGTTGCCAGCCCAATCCGTCTACTGACTTCTTGGTCTGACAGCCCAGAGATATGGACTACGCTACCAAGGTATGTAAAACTCTCTGTAACTTCAACGTCCTCACCGCAAGCATGGATCGACTGAATGGGTTCCCCAGAGTCCTGAATCTTGGTATTGGTCCAAGAGACCTCTAGGTCTAGGAGCTTCGCCTTATTCCTAAATGCATCAAGAACCTCCACCAGTGACTCCAAGGACTTAGATAGGATAGCAACATCATCGGCAAAGTCAAGGTCTGAGACCTTGATATTGCCTAGTGTTACTCCACACTGACTATGGCTGGTAGCTCTGCCCATTATCCAGTCCATACAGGTGTTGAAAAGTGTTGGTGCAAGGACACAGCCTTGCCTCACCCCTTAATTAACAGGGAAGAAGTTCGACAGACCCCCACCACACTTTACAGCACTTTCAGTACCAGTATAAAAACTTGCTATTAGGCCAATAATCTGTGTTGGAATTCCCCTGAGTCTCATGATCTCCCATAGCGATTCTCGATGCACTGAGTCAAACACCTTCTTCAACCCACGACCAAACTCACAACGGCATTCCACAATTACTCGAAGCGCTAGTATACGGGCTATTGTGGACTTTACAGGAGTAAATCCAGACTGCTCCTGTCTCTGATGCCTCAGTAGGTGGTTGCGGATCCGTTTCGGAAGAATGTGGGCGAGAACTTTGCCTGGTATGCTGAGCAGTGTAATGCCACGGTAGTTGCTACAATCCCAACAATCCCCTTTCCCCTTCCAGAGAGGGATGACCACGCCCCTTAGCAGGTCAGGGGGAATGGTACCAAACTGCCAGATGGCAGTCAGGACTGTATGCAGGCCCCGAGCCATAGGCTCACTCCCAGCCTTTAGCAGTTCAGCAGGGATATCACATATGCCTGCAGCTTTCCCACTTTACAATGTAGCAGACGGGACCGGTGACCTCACCTCGCTCCCCCCATCCTTCCTCCAGCTGTTTCAGTCACTTCGGCAACTGAGACGGTCACTACTTATACCGAGGAGGACCTAAGCCTAGAGAAGTTCGTGTCCAACACGCGGCGTGGTAAGGTCGGCCTAGCCTTCCCCTCCGGGTAGACTGACCTGACGCGTGACCCAGCATACCGCTTTACTCATTTAGACATCGTCCCGTGTGTTCCCATACTGTGTGTCAACTCTTAGTAATAAAGAGTCACTCCGTTAACAAGTATCACCACCCCTGCAAAGCTATTATAATAGTGTACAATACCCGTTATACCCACTCTTCAGCTTGGAAATTGCCATCCTAACCTCTGTTAGGGTAGGAGGTTCCTCGCTGATGGGTGAGTCCGGCACAGGCACTGTGACATCGCTTGCATCCAAGCTAACTGTTGGAGGGTCTACCTGGTACAGCTGCTCAAAATACTCAGCCCAACGTTCAAGAACCCCAACATGATCTGGGATGATCCGTCCACCCGCTGATCAGACTGCAGTCATCTATCTATCTATCTATCTATCTATCTATCTATCTATCTATCTATCTATATATATATATGTATATATATATAAAATATATATATATATATATATATATATATATATATATATATATATATATATATGTGTTTATATGTATATATATATATATATATATATATATATATATATATATATATATATATATATATATATATATATATATGTATATATATATATATATATATATATATATATAGACATGGACACACACACACCATCCCCCATATTGCATCTTGGCACAGTTGTTAGTACAAACACCTACTTGCTTCAAACTTGCGACCGGAAACATACTATCATCTCAGAATAAGAAAAATAATAACAAATAAAATAAATAGTAGAAGAAGTAAAAGAGGAAGTAAACAAAGAAATAGAAAAAAAGAAGAAGAATCAAAAGAAGAAATAGGAGTAGGAAGTACGAGGATTAAGTAAGAGAAAAGCAAATAAAGTGAAAGAAATAATAAAAGAAGTAAAAAGAAGAACAATAATTACAAAAACAATAAAATGAAAGGGAAAAACAAAATACCAAGAAAATCACACGGCAAGGCAACCCCTCCCCCCCCCTCGTCCCTCCAAACCAAAGGGCTCCTCCTCTCTCCCCCTCCCTCCCCTCCCCCTCCCTCCCCCTCCCCCTCGTCCCTCCAAACCAAAGGGCTCCTCCTCTCTCCCCCTCCCTCCCCTCCCCCTCCCTCCCCCTCCCCCTCGTCCCTCCAAGCCAAAGGGCTCCTACTTCCTCCCCCTCCCTCCTTTCCCCCCTCTCTCCCCTTCCCCCTCTCTCCCCCTCCCTCCCCCCTCCTTCCTCCCCTCGCTCGACGGAACCTGCATAGAGAATCGCACTTTATTGCTCCCGCGACCCGCCTCCACGCGCCCGTAGTTCACGCAGAGGCGAACCTTCCCGAGCCTGCAGCTCCATATCATACCCTGAAGAGAGAGAGTTTCTCGTCTCCTCCCGACTGCATGAAATACCTAAACATAGGTGTGTGTGTGTGTGTGTGTGTGTGTGTGTGTGTTTGTGTGTGTGTGTGTGTGTTTGTGTGTGTGTGTGTGTGTGTGTGTGTGTGTGTGTGTGTGTGTGTGTGTGTGTGTGTGTGTGTGTGTGTGTGTGTGTGTGTGTGTGTAAGAAGAACAAGGTAGGGCAACATCCGATACGTAAGTTGCTATATATACTCGCACCATCAACTTCTTTTTTTCTCTCTCTCTCTGTCTTGTTTACGTTTCGTCGCGGATAGTTCGAAGCACTTCCGAAACGATGGGTTCGAAAGGACTTCCTTACTCCATCTGCAAACTGTACAACACAGAGTCCTCTGAAATACAGCAAAGAGTCCTCTGAAATGCAGCAAAGAGTCCTCTGAAATGCAGCAAAGAGTCCTCTGAAATACAGCAAAGAGTCCTCTGAAATACAGCAAAGAGTCCTCTGAAATGCAGCAAAGAGTCCTCTGAAATACAGCAAAGAGTACTCTGAAATACAGCAAAGAGTCCTCTGAAATGCAGCAAAGAGTCCTCTGAAATACAGCAAAGAGTCCTCTGAAATACAGCAAAGAGTCCTCTGAAATACAGCAAAGAGTCCTCTGAAATACAGCAGAGAGTCCTCTGAAGTACAGCAAAGAGTCCTCTGAAATACAGCAAAGAGTACTCTGAAGTACAGCAAAGAGTCCTCTGAAGTACAGCAAAGAGTCCTCTGAAATAGGGTCTCAAGTGTACCCGAAGGAAAAAGGACGATAAGAATGTCTTACGAATCGACTCAAGAAAAGTATATTTGTCTTTAAACTCTCGGCTGACTAGTAAATTGATTTCCGATATCTAAGGTGCTCAATATTAGATAGATAGGTAGGCAGGTAGGTAAGCAGGTAGGTAGGCAGGTAGGTAGGCAGGTAGGTAGGTAGGTATTTAGTCAGGTATGGATGTAGGTAGGCAGGGTAGGTAAGTAGGTAGGTTGGTAGGAATGTAAGTAGGTAGATATTTAGTCAGGTATGTATGTAGGTAGGTAGGATGGCAGGTAGGTAGATATTAGATAGGCAGGCAGGTGGGTAGGTTAGGTTGGTAGACATGTAGATAGGTAGGTAGGTTGGCAGGGAGGTAGACAGGTAGGTAAGTTGGCAGGTAGGTAGGTGGGTAGACAGGTAGATAAGTAGAAAGGGAAGTAGGAAGGCAGGTAGGCAGGCTGGTAAACAGGTAGGTAGGTAGGTAGATAAAAAGACGGATAGATTGATCGATAGACTGCCTGACAGACGTAGGCATAATCATAACATTTGTTATTGATCCTCTATACTTATCCAGTTGTCAAGAGACCCTGGAGTGATGTCATTTATATGTTAAACAGCATGTCAGACTTCAAAAATATTTAACATTAAGCTGAATTTATGCATCAGACTAAAAGTGGAAAAGTATACGTATATTCTGGTATAATCCTATAAAATATGTAAAATTTAAAGCGAGAATCATGCGTTTGTTTATCGAAACTGAAATATTAGATTTAATGTTTGAGGAAAAAGTGTAAAATAAAGTGTAACGTATATTCTAAACAGATTGGTGTATAGTGAAGTGTTAGAGATTTTGATGTGTGTGTGTGTGTGTGTGTGTGTGTGTGTGTGTGTTTGTGTGTGTGTGTGTGTGTGTGTGTGTGTATGTGTTTGTGTGTGTGTGTGTGCATTATAATCTCTATTCTGCACGTACAAGGGTCATAATTAAGCATCATTTACAATCATCTTCTACATCAGCATTCACTCTACCTCCTCCAATGCATAGTGCCACAGAGACAGTGCCACCCTTGCTGCCCGCATAGTGCCACAGAAACAGTGCCACCCTTGCTGCCCGCATAGTGCCACAGAAACAGTGCCACCCTTGCTGCCCGCATAGTGCCACAGAAACAGTGCCACCCTTGCTGCCCATCCCTATACAACACGATCATACATTACTCTCATTGCACGGCTGTTTCTCCCTTAAAAAGAACCTACAGAGAAGCCAGAACTTCCTTCGACTTTCCCTCTGTGACGAAATACAGATTGCAGGAGTTCAAGCTCTGCGGAAAGGAAAAA
Organism: Penaeus monodon; assembly: GCF_015228065.2. Lineage (NCBI taxonomy): Eukaryota > Metazoa > Arthropoda > Malacostraca > Decapoda > Penaeidae > Penaeus > Penaeus monodon. Next base: position 47,395,006 of record NC_051395.1, on the reverse strand, counting down.
GTATCAAAGAATTTTACTGCAACGATTCTGATCAATTGCAGTGGAGGTCATGTGTCTCCTTTTTAAGTTAAAAAGAAAATGATTTTTTTTATTGTGTTCACTGAAAAGTGAATAGATATTCATGCATGAAAACTTCTTTAAGATATCAGCTCTACTACCATTAGTAATGTCAATGTCTTTTTCTTGTTTTGTCTTGCTTGTCTTGCCTTGTCTTGCCTTGTCTTGCCTTGTCTTGTCTTGCCTTGTCTTGCCTTTTCTTGCCTTGTCTTGCCTTTTCTTGCCTTGTCTTGCCTTTTCTTGTCTTGTCTTGCCTTTTCTTGCCTTGTCTTGCCTTGTCTTGCCTTTTCTTGCCTTGTCTTGCCTTTTCTTGCCTTGTACCTGGAAATACATGAATTAAATGTACTTCTGTTGCAGAAGTAGATATTAACATCATATTTTACTGGAAAGAATTTTTATGGAAAATCATATCATTTTCAAGAATAAGACTTAGCAAAAATAAAACATACCTTAAACACATAATAATAATGGTAATAATGGTATGGTTGATAAAATCAGAATTGATAAACGCTGATGAATATTCTGTGAAACTGTTAATAATCTCATAATAAAGAGAACGTTATATTGGCAAATATTTTAACAATTGACTTTTAAAAAGCCAGAATTCCAAGTACCTTTTTGTAAAAGTACGAAAGACAAAGGTAGGAAAATAAAGTTAATAATAATCATTTTGTAATTACGAGTTTTTTTCGTGTTTATAAAACTCGTCTGAATTTACATAGACGATGCAGCTACGATTATGTATATCATGGATGTGTAACTGCATGTGTGATGTGCGTGTTATTGTTTTTGTAATGTTATATTGCACATTTAATTCAACTTTTGCATTTATAATTTTTGTTTTGAAAATGATGAAACGTTTCATTGTTTACACTTTTTTTTCCTTTTTTAGGTGTGGTATTATATCGTTTTACTTTTTGTCAGGTATTCATGCCTGGGTAACTTATCGTTGAATTCCATTATAAAACATAAAATGGTGGTAGCGGTGATAATGATAGGAATGTTAATATATTTTGCTTTGCCTCGAACTTGTAGCCCAGACATTTTTCTATTTAATTTCTTTGATTGACAGTTTGGTCTGCTTTCTATACGGTGTTTATGTTCTGCAGTCATCATGCTTATAACATTTGGCCATTTATAAAAAGTTTTTTCGTTTTAGTGTATAGTGAATGCTATATTACTTTCTAGTGCATGACTATTTTTCTTTTTGAAGATAAGTTTCATTTGTCCTTACGTGTATGCATGGCTAATGATGTGAATATCCTCTATCATTCCATTCCGTAAATATGAAAAAGGAAAAATAGCCATTATAAAAAGATAAAGCTAACTGATTCAGCATTTCATTTTATAGAGAAATCTATAAACAGAATACTATATCTCTGTTACAGAAATACATACATTATTGAAGGTTTTTTATTTTATGTAGAAAAAATAATGAAGACAGAATACAAATTATCTGTAAGAGAAATGCATATACACAATGTTTGGTATTTATCATCGATGATTTTAACAGCAGATGCAAGCCATATGACAATATTGTTAGTTCAGCAATTAACATGCGGGGTTGTCAGGTTAGGATTGGTAAAAATTATAGTTTACAGATCGTTTTGCCAGATGGCGCTAAGGAAGGTCTACAGAAAGATTTTTGTTTTATTTATTTATTTTTAGTCTTTCAGTGAGAATTTAATTGCTGGAGGCAGCTGTCACTCACTTGTTCATTTTATTTATTTCAATTTCTATGTTTTTCATAGTGTATAAATTTGAAAAGAAGGGTGAGATATAAGAAAAAAAAGACTACCTTTTTTACGGTATTTTTAGGAATGAGTATTTTTCGAAAGCTTGATCATGTACGGAAAAAGGTAAGCTGTTCTGGTTGTCTGATTTCCAATTTCAACACCAGATTTTGTTTTGTTGTGTGGGGGGAGTGGGAATGGATAAAATCTTTTTTTTGTAGGTTTCCCTATATAGAGAAATGGGCCCATCGTCACCCCGTGGTCAGAGGTCCAGGAAAGGTCATTTCTGATCCTCTTTTTCAACGGTAATGGATTTTCTCGTGGACGGAGTTAAGCCGCGTCGGTTTATGTGTAAGCACGCCCTTCGGGGCAATGCGGGGGGTATCATTACGAAAAGAAGCCAATTTGAATGTTGTCGATTTTTTCCTTTAGTTACCCCCTCTCCACCCCTCTCCGGAACAGGCTGGTGTTTGTCAGTCAATTTATATATATATAATATATATTATAAAAATATATATATTATAATATATATTAAATATATATAATAATATTCATGGGTTTCTTGATGTATTTCTGACGAAGATATAATCGAAACCGCTCAAATAAAATTTCTTGTATTGTGAAGATATTAATTCACGTTCATACCTTTTTCTATAATTGTCAACATGAATGGGTTCTAGTTGTGTGTGTTTTTTGTGGGGGGTGTGGTGTGTGTGTGTGTGGTGACTATATAATGTGATTATTATCATATATATACTATATATACATAATAAATACACACACATACACACACACACACAACACACACACCACACACACACACAAACACCACACACAATTTAATTATAAATATAATATATAATATTATATATATATATATATATTAAATATATATATAATATATATAATTAATATAATTATATATTATATAATATTATATAAAATATATATATATATATATATATAAATAAGACATCGAGAAAAAGAAAACCGAGCGGAATAAAGCACTTTACTTTCCTGCTATAATCTAAAAAATTTTATAAATTTTGATTTATATTGCAACAAAATGCGGGAAAATTACCCCGATCAATTACGATTAAAAAAAGGAAAAGCTCAAAAATAAAACCGACAACAAAATTAATTATAAGATAAAATGTTAGGACTTAATCAAAGATCCAACTATAATATATATTTTTTTTTTTTCTAAAATCTATACAATTTCATGGAGAAAGTCCTCATGTCAATAAAGATACATATTTTGTCTCGTATCTAAACATGATAAATGTATTTAATAAGCAGCATTATTTGTGAAATAAAATAAAAATACCATTCATTATTAAAATTAATCATATCGATCCCTTTCAGCCACCAACAACACACACACACACACCACACACAACACCACACACCACCATATATTATTTTATAATATATTATATATATATATATATATATATATTATATATAATATTTTAAAATTACATGAACAGTTAATCTCTATGGACGGAACGAAGATAATCATTTAATCTGAGCAGCTGATAAGTGATATAAAATAATTTCCTGTAGATATATTTACAAATGGTTGGATTATCTAATTGCGTTAATTAAGCACGCCTTGTTAATTATTTAATATCTCTTAACCGCTGAAAGTTACCTTTACCTAAATACTGAGTAAGATTAACCCTTAACTTTTCTATTCACTTTAAAATTTTACATAAACCCATTTTGGAGTTTTCAACCCCCCCCCCCGGGCCTCCCTACCCCCCCCCTCTCGTCCTTATTCGCCCCCTCTTCCTTTCCCTCGTTTTTTTCCCCTTTCTCTCATTCCACGGTGTTTCTCCCTTTCTTTTCGTTTTCCTCGTTGTTCTACCTTTTACGTTATCCCTATATATCCTCCCTCCACCTATCCTTCCTACCCTTTTCCTGGCATTTCCCCTGTACCCCTCTTATTGCACCCTTTTTCTTTTTCCTTCTTTCTTCTACTTCGGGCCTGTTTTTCCCCCTTTTCCATTTTTTTTCCCCCGTTGCCCTCCCTTTACCATAACCCTATCCTCCCTGCTCCCACCCCCCCACCCTACCGATCCTACTAATCCACGGGGAGAGTCGAGCACAGCCGGCCCACTTCCTCTGCCAGCCTCTTTTTTCCCCATTATTTTTATCTGTGTTTTTGCGGGCTTTATTTACATGTTTTTAGTTTATTTACACCTTTTATACATTTTAAAATAAGCTTTTATGAGAACCCTTTGTTACCCCAAATTTTTACGTGTTTAGATGTGTGCGGATAACAGAACTCCACATCTGTGCGAAGGGGTCTTTCTTTTCCCTTTTTTTTTTTTCTTATTCTTTTTTTTAAAGGTCTTTTTTTTTTTGCGTTGCTTTTATTGTTCAACATTTTAATCTCTCTTTTACAGGGGAAGAAAGTAACAATTTTTTATTTTTATTAATAAATTTGAGAGATTTTTTTACTTTTTCTTTTTTTTTTTATAATTATGATTTTTAATGATGTCTCCTAGGTTTTTTGTTTTTTGTTATTGGTTTTTTATTTTTATATTTTTTTCTTTTATTAACATTTCCTATTTTTTTATTTCTATTTTTTGTGTACGCTTCTGTCCGGGGGAGAAATGCCCCCCCATTAGGGGGTTTAAATAAATAAATGGTACATTGACTGTGTTGTGACCACCCTTTGTTTACCTTTCCCTGGATTTACACATGAAGCTGTCGGCACCCTGGCAGGGGATTCGGTGAAAACCCCTGGTTCAAACCGTTTTCTGGTTCCCCAAACAATATGTCGGGCGTTTTGCAGTGAAAACCGTTTCAAAGCGGCAGAGATAGTTCTCCTAATTTAGTTGGAGCCCGCGATTTGGAAGGGCCTGGGGGATTCCATAAATTTTTTCTCCTTACATAAAGTTTAAATACAGAAATGATAATTCATACCACATCGCCCTGGGGGGTTTATCAAGGGGGGTTTGTTAAGTGGAAAACCGGCAAAATTTTAAACGCACTGGAAGCAAAAAAAAATGCCCAATTAAGAAAAAATTTAAAAAATGGAAGGGAACGAAAGGAAAATGAAAGAGATGGGTAAATTGCTACTGTCGAACGAAAGGATAGTACAACATTAAAAATACTAGGAATCAGTGAGCCCAAATTGGAAAAGAAAGGGAAGTTTCAAAACTAAATGAAAAAAAAAAAGTTTTTTTTTCTGGAAAAAAAGGAAATTATGTGGGGAGTTGTATGATTCTCACGAAAAAAACTGAAAAATGCTTTAAGGGGGTACAGCCCAATAAATGATCGTTTTTAAAAAGCAAAATACAAGCAAAACCTCATAATATTAGTTTTAAACAATGTACGCCCCAAAACCAAATTGCAAGGATGAAAAAAAAAATGGAAATTTTTTATAACACTCTCCAAAAAAAACTTTAACCCCAAACCCCAACAGAGATTTTAAAAGTAATTATGGGAGACCTCAACGCCCAAAGTAGGCAAAAAAGATGTAAAAAATGACATTGTGGGAAAATTGGCCTTGGGGATATAAAAAGAAAGGGGGTGAAGTTTTTTAAAGAAATTTTGTTTACAAAAAATTTGTTATAGCCCAAAAAGGTTTCCCAACCCACCCCAAACTCTATACACGTGGTTTCACCAAACAAAAGAACACGCAACCCAAAATTTACTACAAGGCGAACCAAAAAAGGAAAGTTGTATAAAAAATACCAAAACAAACCGGTCCCCATGCAACAGTGACCCCAAATATAAATATCGACTTAAAATAAGACTCAAAAAAATGGGGGTCCCAAAATCACCCCTAAAGCTCGACTACAAAACTCTTGACAAAAATTACAAATTAGGGCAAAAAATTTAATTGCTCAACAATGTGAGATGATAAAACACCAAATGATTGTGGGAAGAAGGAAAAAAAATTTCCCCGCTGAGATGCTTGAGAAAAACTAGCCAAAAAGAAAAAAAACAAATTCCCCCCCGGGTATCTGAAGAAATACTAAGTGAAATTGAAGCAAGAAGATGCCTAAAATCAAAAAAGGGGACAATAAACCAGTTGAAATAATTTTTCAAAAACTAAAATACAAAAAAATTTAAAAAATTATTTCGACGAGATAAGGAAAAAAATTAAAAATAAAAATGCCAGAGAATTGAAAAAAGTTCAATCAATAGGAAAAAAAACTCTACCAAGGAGTATGAAACATTACACGAAAAATTTTAAAATTACAATTTGGGCACATCAAAAAATGTAGAGGACATTTCATTTATGGAAAAGAAGCAAAAAGATGGAATCAATATTGTTCCAACCTATACAAAAAAAATAAAAATCTAACAAAACATTAATTAGAGTCAATGAAAACCCAAAAAGAACCATCCCCGCTCTAACAAATTTTTAAACCATAAAAAAAATTAAAAAAAAACAAGAGCCCAGGAAAAAATAAATAACAAAGAAAAAAATCAGAATGCGGCGAAAGTGTTGAATATTTTAAAAAATTTTTACGAAAAAATTTGGGAATGAAAAAAAAATGGCCCGAAAACGGGTAAAATCAGTCTTTACTCCAGTCTTGCACTCTGATGCAACAATAACAGGACAATTGCATCAAAAAATCACAGCAGCAAAATTTTTTTTGGGGAAAAAAATTGCGAAGGAAAGAAGTTAAAGTTTAAAAAGGAAAAAAAATGCAGACGAACAAGCAGGTTTTCGCCCCCGGAAAAGGTACCCGAAAAACCCAAACCTAAATTGAAATTGTCATAAGAAAAAAGAGAACAATCAAAAAAGATACCTGTGTTTCATGATTTTCAGAATATTTATACGTGACACGATATCCTCTGGAAAACATGAAAAGATAGAAATTTCCAAAAAACATATCCACTATAAAAGCCGTATGACCCACAACAAGCAGTTTTAAGAAACTTTGGGTTTAAAAGATGGGTTTGAAACCCCCAAGGAGTACGAAAGGTTCATTTCTGTCTCCGCACGTTTTTTTATATATATTCTGAAACAATTATGAGAGGGGCTCTAGAGGGAATTTTTTAAGGAACTGTAGATGTAGGAGGATCAAAAAAAACGGATGCTCTTTTGAGCAGCCGTGGACCTCTCCACCATCCTTCCCACTAAACTCCATTTACGCTTTCTTTCCCCTTGTACCCTCGACAGCCCGCAAATATCTTTGATATTTTCGCCAGTTTGTTTCGGTTTGCCCTTCCTCTGTTTTTATCACCATCCCTGTCAGCAAATTTTTCTAATACTTTCTTTCATTTAAAGACCAATAAAATTTAATTTCCCCTGTTCAAGAGTCCAACACCGGTCCCTACAACTTTCTCTCTCAGCACTTCATCATTCGTCTTCTTCTCTGTCCGCTAAAAGCTACTCGTCTGTAAAACCCCATTTCAAAACTATTTATTTTTTTTGTCATCTACTTTAAACCCAACACCAGAACCATATGATGCAATTTGGGGAAAAATAATGGTTCAAACCCAGCTTTTGTCCGAAGGTAATGCTTCGGTCTTTCCAATGATTGAGGCAATTGTGGCGCTTTTTTGGGAATGGGAATTTTTCTTTTTTTCTCCGGTGAAAAATATGTATTTGTTTTTAAAAAAGCTCCAAAAAGTGAAATCTTTCACATTTTCCACAATCATTCCATTGTTTTAACTGTTTATCATTGTTCATTGCCGGGTTTCTTTTAATTTATGATTTTGTTTTTTTGCATTAAGAAATAACCAGCCTTTTTGCTTGCTTCCTTTAAATTTTTCTATAGTTGTTGTAGTTCAGTGATATGCTGGGAATCAAAACTATTCATCGGGGTACCTCAGATTTGATATTTTGTTCCCCAACTCCACGTTCCTTCAAAAATTTTTTAGGCACCTCTCAAAATTGTTTTCGAAAATATATTTAAAAAGGGGGCGGAGACAGAATGCAACCCTGTCGTATCCTTTTTTTGACTTCAACCATTCTGTTTTAAACCCCTAAGTGGTTCTTACAGCTGCTTTTTGTTGGGATCAAGGGTTTTTTTTTAAATTTGATGTGTGGTTTTTTTGGAAAAATTTTTATCGTCTGTTATCCAGAGGATATCGTGATCAAAAGTACAAAATTTCACATAATCGATGAAACAAGGTAAGGGGCTTTTTGATGTTCTCTGTTTTTTTCTAGATCAATTTTTAAATTTTGAATCTGGTTTTGGCCCTTTTCGGGCGAAAAAAAAGCTTGTTGCTGAATTTCCTCTTTAACTTTAATTCATTCTTTCAGCAATAATTTTTCAACAAAAAAATTTTTGCCTGTACTTTTAAGGGAATTTTCCTATTATTTTTTCTTGGAGTGCGTCACCTTTTTTGGTATGGATAAAGATGATTTTACCCAGTCTTCTGGCCCTTTTTTTCATTCCATATTTTTTGTACAGATTTTAGAAGAAGATTTAACACTTTCGCCAGCTTCTTAATTAGTTCTGTGTTATTTTTATCTATTCCGGGGTCTTGTTACTCTTTACTTTTTTTATGGCTTTTTTAAAATTCGTCCAGCAGTGGCGGGGTTCATCCCGCGCATTTAGTCTAATTTAAAGTTGTTGTTAGATTTTTTTTTTTTTTTGATAAGTTTGGGAAAAATATTATTCCCTCTATTTGATTCTTTTCATACATAAAACAAGTCCATCTTCAGTTTTGGGTATGTCCCGTAGGTTTAAATTTTTTGTGTGATGTTTCCTCCTTGGTAGAGTTCTTAGTTGTCTTATGATAGAAAATTTTTTAACTCGGCAATGTTCATTTAAATATTTTTCCTATCTTGTCGATAAATTTTAATTTTTTTTATTTTTTTTTTTTGTAAATTTTTTTTTCAAAGGATTATTTTTTTTTTTCTTTTTTGGGGATAGTTTCTTAAGCACGCCAAGGAGTTCTTTTTTCCTTTTCCCACAACTCATTTTTGGGGTTTTATCATCTTCACATGATTGAGTATTTCAAAATTTTTTTGACATGCCAATTTTTAATTGTTATCAAAATTTTTTAGTGGGGCTTTAGGGTGGTGTTGGACGCTCCATCTTTTTTAGTCTTTTTTAAAATCGATAGTAGTGTTGGTGGTCATGTTGCAGTCGGGGACCAGGTTTGTTTTGGGAATTTTTATGCAACTCTTCCATTTTTGGTTCAGCACAATGTAGTCAAAATTTGGGGCGTGTTCTTTTGTCTGGGGAAAACCACGGTAAAGTGTCTTGGGGGGTTTTTGGGAAAAATGTATTTGGGTATAACTAAAATTTTACTACAGAATTCAATAAAATCTTTTCCCTTTTTATTTTTACTCCAAGGCCGAATTTTTCCAAGGTGCTTTTTTTGATTATTTTTTTTTCCCTTTTTTCGTTGAGGTCTCCCCTGATTATTTTTAATTTTTTAGGGGTTTGGGCTAAAGTATCTTGGAGAGAGTTATAAAAAAAACCCTTTCTTCTCACTTGCAATATGGTTGGTGGTACATTGTATGATACTAAATTAGAGGTTTTGCTTGATTCTGACTTTTAAAATGCGAAACTTTTTTGGGCTGTAACAATTAGGGATTCAGTTTTTTTTTGTGAGAAACATGAACTCCCTGACTATAATTTCTTCTTCTTTTCCCGAAAAAAAAAACTGTCTTGTTTTTTTTAGTTTTGAAAAAATTTCCCTTACTTTCAATTGGGTTTACTGATTCCTAGTATTTGAATGTTTTATCTATCCCTTTTGTTACAGACAGTATTAATTTTCCCATCCTTTCCTTTTCCCTTTCGTTCCACGTTCCGATTTTAATGTGGTTTTTTAATTGGGGCCTGTTTTTTTTATCTTCTTTTCTTCCAATGCATGTTTTAAAATGTCGCCCGGTTTCCCCCTAACAACGCGCCCTTTTAACCCCCGGAGGGCGATGTGTATGAAATCGTTCGTATTTAATCTTGGTGTAGAGGTTTTAGGAGAAAAAAAAAGTTGAGTGGGAAACCCCCAGGCTCCTTCCAACTCGCAGTCTCCAACTAATTAGGGGGAACTATCTCTGCCCTTTTTAAAAAAGTTTTCACGTAATACGCCAGACATATTATTGGTGAAACCCGTAATCAGTAGAACTGAAGGGTTTTCACCAGATATCCCCTGCCCTGCGCCGAATTTTTAACCCCAACCCTGGTATAGGAGCAATAGGGTGCATCCTTTTTCAAGGGAAAATGTAGGAGGAACAAAAGTTAAAACTAAGAAGGCCCCATATAAGTTTTAATGCAGCGATCATTAAAAAACAATAAATAAGTTACAGAAGCAAACGGAAAGGTGTTATTCTTAATCCCAAAAAAACTAAGACCATGAAGATCAAAAGTAACCGGAATGAAAGATGATGAACATGTTCAATCAATGGAGTGGTTGTGGAAAATGTGAAAGAGTTCACTTTCTTGGAGCTGTTTTTACTAACACATATATGATTCACCGGAAATAAAAAGAAGAATTACTATTGCCAAAAACGCACAGTTGCTCTCAATAACATCTGGAAAGACGAAGCATTTACCTTACGGTCAAAGCTGAGGTTATTGAACTCATTAGTTGCCCCAATTGTATCATATGGTTTCTGAGTGGTGGGTGCTGAAGAAGATAGACAGAAAAAGGTCATAGTTTGGACTGTGTGTGTTACAGACGAGTCTTGCGCATTACTGGACAGAAAGAAAACGAATGATGAAGTGCTGGAAAAATAATTTGTAAAGACCGCTGTTGGACATCTTGAACGAAAGGAAACTAAAGTTATTGGTCATAATGGATGAGAAGTGAAAGTATTGAGAAAAACTTGCTTGACAGGGATGGTGATAGGAAACAGAGGAAGAGGGCAAACCGAAGACAAGATTGAGCGACAACATCGAAGATTAGTTTGCGGCTGATGATGGTACAAGTGGAAAGAAAGCGTAAGATCGAGTTGATTGTGGAGGATATGGAGATTTCCACGGCTGCTTCACAACTGAGCATACCGTTAGTGATGATGGATTTACACAGTGGATGCGAACAAGGTAGTACTGCCGATTTTACTTGCCTAGGTGGTATCTATGCTGGACGTGTTCTATTATTTTACATAAACTTTTATACTGTGACCCTGTGTGCTTTGTCTTTTACTTTTTACTTAATTCTGATTTTACTTACTTTTATCTTGTACTTTTACTCGTTTCTTTTATATAATATGCTTTAAACCCTTTTACTCGTGGTCTTTTACTTAACTTTTACTTTCGGCTTTTTACGACTTTTTGTCTACTTTTTACTATCTTTTACTTTTTTCCTCATTCTAGCTTTTATGTATTATAACTTAGATATTAGTTTTTTTGTTCTTATAGTTTTTAAGCCCTTCTGGCATGTTTTTCATCATTCTTAAGCCCTTCTGGCGTATTTCTAGTAATTCTTAAGCCCTTCTGGCACAAATTAACTTGTTTTACCTCGGTTGCTTCTGCACAGCTTCTGTTGTTCATTTTAGGATTATTTTGTATATTTTACGTGTATCTTCGCATTGATACGCTCCTGTATACCTGTGTCTCCGGGATGGTTGGCTTGTGAGTCGTGTGGGTTCTGAGGCCTCAGCTTGGTCCCCTCACCCGCCTTTTCGAGAACGAACGGGGCCCGCATCATTTTCCTTGGCCTCTAAGCCTGAAGCCTCCCGCCTCACAGGTGGCCTCATTTGGGTTCCTCTCTCACATAACCTTACACATCACTATCCCTTTTTTGTAGTACTCTAAGCCTCCTGAACAAGTTATATAATTAACTTAATGTAAGGTTTGTGTCACCAAGAGCAGACTTGAATCAAACTCGCCAAATTATCACATAACAATACGTCATTACATTAACAAATATACAATAACAATTATAACAAATATTTATCTCAAAAATTCAATTTATAACACAACTATGAACCTTAAATCATTAAATTTTGAAGTTTAACAGAAATATCAAGAAAAGCATCTGTAAGCGTAAATCAGTACATATATCAAAACTAATCATAGATTTTATCTTGAAATTTTGATTTAAAACCCAACTACGGACCTAAATCAGTGAAAACTAATAGTAAACTTTATACAAGTAACAAATATAGCAAAGCGAATCGTAAATCAATCTAAAAAAAAAACTGTCTAAAACATAATCATGAACCTAAACCACGAAAGTCTACTTAAATTTTAAACAAGTGGGGATTTCACATCGATCAATTGCACACAAAACAATGAAAGAGCAGAGAAACCCTTGTTTTTGCTGCTTCTAACACCTGGAAACGCAATGAAATGATGAAGTCTTCAGTAAAATTGTACTTATTCCCTGCTATTCCCTGTTTTCCCACACACATCTGTACTCGGTGATATCATGAAGTGTTTTCCTGTGGATATGTTCATGTGGTTGGATTAATTACTTACGCTAATGATGTAGTTAATGATTTAATTGTGTACATATCCAAGCGCTTGCTATAAGTCCTCAAACACTGCTACTTTATACCAAATATGACGACTAAGAATATGTATGACAACTAAAAATATATTAAGAATATAAGTATTAATGAATATAATAATACATGAAAACTAAGATTATGTGAAGAATATAAGGATTAATGAATAAAGAGTTATGACTAAGAATATAATAACATATAATGACTAAGACTATACCAAGAATATAAGTACTAATCCTGCGGTCAGATTTCGGTGTCAAATGTGCCAAGGTTTTTAAACGGTTATTCCTATAGCTGCCAAATTATTTAAAATTAAAATCACAGTGACGTACTTGAAGAACTTCTTAAACAGTAGACCATGAAGAACGTTACGTAAAGATTAAAAAATTAGTAGAAAGGTCACACAGTGGTCAAGACAAGGTCATGATCATTGAAGCATGTAATAATATATGTGTGTGTGTGTGTGTGTGTGTGTGTGTGTGTGTGTGTATGTGTATGTATGTGTGTGTGTGTGTACGTGTATGTGTATGTGCATGTGTATGTGTATGTGCATGTGTATGTGTGTGTGTGTGTGTGTGTGTGTGTGTGTGTAATGAAAGGGAACACAGAGAAATTGAATTAATGAATTGAGAATGCAGAGAAAAGAAGAGGGAAGATAAGAAAATATAGAAAATGGAGTAATGTATTGAAAAATGAGGAGAAACGAAAAGAAAAAAATATATCATAATAAGGAAATGAATATGAAAAGCGATGATTGAGAAATTCGAGTAAGAGTCAAAATTTTGCCCTCGTGTGTATAACGTTGATTCGAGTCAAAATCAAAATCTGAGAGATCTGAGAAGTGACATTTAATGCCATGACAGTTAGATTTCGTAGACATTTTTTTAAATGATAAGGAAGGGGTAAACATAGAAAAATAATAATGAAAAGAATAGGGAGTTTCTCTTTCTCTATCTATCTGTCTATCTATCTATCTACCTATATATATATATCTGTCTATCTCTTTCCCTATTTATATTTCTGTCTTTCTGTTTCTCTCTACCGTATCTACTTACCTATCCATCTATCTAGCTGTCCATTTACCCATCTTTATATATACTTATATAGATATATTTATGCATAAAACAGACAGGAGGAAGGGAGAGAGAGAGAGAGAGAGAGAGGAGTAGAAAGAAAAAGTAGTGGATACGAGAGAGAGACAGAGACAGAGAGAGACAGAGACAGAGAGAGACAGAGACAGAGAGAGACAGAGACAGAGAGAGACAGAGACAGAGAGAACAGAACGAAAGACCGCCAAAAACATAAACAGATAAACGGATGAAACAGATACGGAGCTAATTGCGAGAGAGAGAGACAAGAAGACAAATGTAAAACCAAAAAGGAATACGTTTCGTTGTCGCTTCGGAAATGCCTCGAAGCTCCGTGTGCGTTTTCCTCGTGTACATGTAAACGTTTACAGACACTCACCTGCATGTACATACACGCACAGGCACTCACTTACATATATTCATGCATGCATACATATATATGTACAAACAAACATACATACATACATACATACACACATGCATACATATATACATACATACATACATACATGCCAAACAATACATACACACCACACACACACACACACACACAAACACACACACACACAAACAAACACACACACCACACAGACAAAAAACACCCCACAAACACCCCAAACCTCATCCACCCCACAAACACAACAACACAACAACACAATTTTTCTCCCGTTTCTGAGTTCAATCTTTTGAAAATTCCTTTCTCTTCTCTCCTTCCCTCTCCCACCTCCTTCCACACTTTGTCTCTAACTTATGTGCTTCCTCACGGAAATGTAGAGAGAGAAAACCTCATCTGGGAAGGCAATTTGCACATTCCTGCAACAAAGGGGAATGTCTCTGCAACGCTCTGGGTGAATGTGGACACCAGAATACAAGGAGGCACTTTTTGAT